>NW_010362482.1:977031-1002234 GCF_000414095.1 Morus notabilis
GTCATATTGCATACACCTTAATAAGTCAAGAGGAACTTATAAGACTAATCTCAGTTGAGTGCCGTACCAGCCTCCACAAGGGAGGTAACTCAAGCTCCACAAGGGAGAAAAAAATAATAATAATGATGTCCTCCGACTCAAGGGAGGCATTCAAGTTATAATCACGGTGTCATGGGGGACCTTGCAAACCCTCACGTCCCGATGATTGCGCGCAAGTGGTACGAGCACTCGGGCCCATCAGTAAGAAAGATAAGATAAGATAATAAGATTCTGATAAGACATCATAATTAAGCATAATTGGCTCATGCATATTTATTCATGTGAACTTACAGTTGTTTTGCGGGAGATAGTTCCTACTTGCTGAGCGAAAGCTCATTATAGAATGTTTATACTGTAGGTAAGCAACCGGCATATAATGCCTGATGGACTGCTGGCGAGTGGACGAACGATGTGGAGCTCGGGATATGGATACCACTCGCAAATATTTCCGCAATCAGCTTTATGTTACAAATAGTTTTGTTAATTATGATTATGAAACAGATATGTTAAGGTTTGAATATTTTAATTAAGAAAGCAATTTCGTAATTTATGTTTATAATAAGACCCTTAAAAAAAAAAAAAATGTTCCGTAAATTTTAAGAAATTTCAGTAAGTACAAGTTAAAAAGTTAGTTACAGTGGCGGCCTCAAATGAGGGTCGCTACACAAATAGAGTGGCGGCTGGTTTGGAAGAGATAGGTAAGCTTATCGTGATTTTAACTTTCTTGAAAAAGTAAATAACACCCTCCTAGATAGGTTTAGGATTACCTCAAAATGTGATAATGTGAAACCCATAGGCTTCACTTTTCTGGGTTTTAAAAAAGTCTAATAATTATACCAAATGTGAAAATCTGAAAGATTCTCATTCTCACCTCTGAGATTATCTCATACCAAACGCCCCAATAAGGATTTCGTTAAGAAAGGGTTGAATCCCTTAGAGCATAAGCCAAATAAGTACATCAAGGATGAAGATTGGAAGGGGTTGTGTGAAAATTGCTTTGGTAATTAGGAATGGAAGGTAAGTAATAATCTTAGTTATGAGGTTTACAAATGTAGCAAGTGTACTAACAACTACATACATGCATTGAAAGAGGAAATATTTTACAAGGATGGGGCTATATTCGTGGCCTCTGCATTATAGTCTATGTATACCTTGGTATCATTATATACTCTAAGCATGTACCCCTTATAGTCTATATAGCTTTTTGATATCCATATAGACGTCCTACAAATAAGAGCAAGTGTGCCAACAGCTAATTGCCAATTTTGATATATAAATTGATGTGAGGAGTGTTTGTATATTAAGATATATTTTGTTTTCAGGATTATGTGCTTAAATTTTTTTTGGAATATAGTTGAAATTATAGGGGAGAAGGAGATGATGCATTTTTGCAAAATTTAAAGTTGTGAGCCACTTTTGTTGTATTTTAATATGTTTCCTAATTCTATAGAAGAAGTCAGTTTCAACATATATAAGAAATTCAGGTAATTTATTTTGTTTGAATTGATTTTACTTTGCAAACATATATTACTTTTTTACATGAATAAATAATTAATATTGTGTATGTAGAAGACACAATCTAGTACAGCCTCAACAGGATCGAGAAAATACATAGAAGTTTATAGGATAACTTATTGGACTGCTAAATGGGGATGGCAAAGCAACCAAGCAAAGATAGAATACGTAAGATTGCATTAGTCTTATAGTCACTTAGTTTATCTATATTTTTGTTTTGTTTTGTTATTCTTTATTCATTTCTAACACTTTCAACAGCACAGAATCATATGGTTGAGCTTTATGAAGAACGTCTAAGTGAACTACCTGAAGGTTCGCAACTCAACTCCGATTTTTTAAGTATATTAGCCTTGTTCGTTTCGCTGATTTGAATTTAAAATTTGAGTTTTGTTACAGTAAAAAACTCTCATAAACAGTCACATCTAATTTTTTTTGTTACAATAAAAAGCTCTCACATAAAATCTCAACTCGAATTTTAAACTCAAATCAGCGAAACGAACGAGATTTAAAAATTCTTTTTTGAGACATGTCCTTAATACCCTTTTAATTAATTAACTTTGGAATTAAGTTAAAAAAGAACGTTCTAAAAATATTTGAAAGCATTAAAAAAAAAAAGAAAGAACGCCTTCCTCCCCTGCTTCGTAAAAAACCCGCAAACCAATTTGATATTGAGACAAGATTTCATAGCAACTGCATTGTCTTCAAAATAATTTTTAATGAATCAGAACCAAAGGAGGAAAAAAAAAAAAAAAAAAAAAAAAAAACCTCCAATGAAAAAAAGGAAAGATAAAAGAAACCCAAATCAAAAGTTCAAAACAATCAAAACCAAACTCAAATCAACAAACTTAAAATCGAAATCAAAGCACTCTTCATCATCTTTTCTTCTAGCAAACGGAGATCTGAATGCTCTCAGAGATTGCAAATCTAAACCGAGAAGGAGTCTGAGAAATCATAATTACACAATTAATTAAACTCATTAACCTTATCTCACTAAATGTAAAAATCTCCTTCATCTTCCATCTGATCGTTCACAAAGAGAGAACCACCAAATGCTTTGTATACATCTTCTCCAAAATCGTAATTCGGAGCACAATCTTACTCATCTTCCATCTAATCGTTCTCCGATCGAAATCCCCCGAAATCAAGCTCAAATCCAAGATCGGATTACAAACCCAAACCCAGACCCAGAAGGCGATTTGAAAAACCAAATTTGACGAGGAAGGAATAAAAGAATGCCAAACCGTCTGATCCAAAAGTCTCGCTGGAGCCAAAGAAGGCTAGAAGCCTAGAACTTCTTTGCGATTGGGAGGAGCAGCGAGCAAGTGGAAGGGAGAAATGTAGGGGATGGGTGGGGAGACAAGTTTCTGGGTTGATCGTTTTTAGTTCTTTTTTTTTTTTAATAGTTTTTAACATTTTCAATAAATATTTTATATTTAAACTTAATTGTCGAGAAAATTAATTAAAATGGTATAAAGCATGTTTTAAAAATTAATTTCGGGTATCTGAAAAATGTTTTTCTAAACATGAGAGTACTATTTTTTATATTATTAAAAACACAGTATATAAAGAATAAGTTTCATTATACACGAATATTAAAATAATTTTATTCCATTACAAAATAAATAAAGAAAAAAATACAAAAAAATGGTGGTAATATTAAGATATCAGTTGTTTCATAAATTTAAATTATTGTTTAAATAATTTTTGTTATTGTATATTTTCTCACAATATTAAAATTTTTATTTAATTTTTTCTGTTTAAATTTACGAACACATATACGGAGGAAGCATGATGATTACGCGTATAGTTGTCAAATGGACCGGGCTGTCCATGGACGGCCCGACCCAGCCCGTAACAATGCCGGATTTGGCACGGCCCGGTACGGTACTATTACAGGCCGTGTCGACTCGACACGTTTGATGGGCTAGGGCTGGGCCGCGGCTTCTCAGCCCGCGGCCCAAGCTCAGCCTTAGCCCGTGAAGGCCCGCGGCCCAACCCAAGCTCAGTTTGGCCTAAGCCTAAATTCGGCCCTTGTTCGGCCCGGCCCAGGCCTGCGAAACGGCCGGGCAAAAAGCCTTCCAGTCCGTGAGGATTGTGATCGTTGGGCCCTTTGCAGGCCCAACGGTCACAATCTGAAAAAATCCTCAAAAATCCCTTATAAATACCCTTAAATCCCACACAACAATTCACTCTTAACTTCTCATCTCACTCTCATTCTATCTCTCATCTTGTCTCTTTGATTTTGATTCTAAACTTTTATCTCACAATCACTCATTTTTTTACTCTTTCATTTACAAAGTTTAAGTTCAATCAATTTTCAAAAAATGGCCGTATCAAACTTCCCTGATTTCACTGCTCTCCCCAAGCTTGGTGATGAGCCATTTTTCGAGGATGAAATGATGACTCAGAACCCCACCCCCATTGAACCGAAAAATGCTCCGATTGATAACGCTTCAGTGCACAACGAGGAAGTTGGAGAATGCAGCAGGGAAAAAAGACTGCAAACTTCTCCTACATGGCAGTATTTCACAGAGGAGCTCCGACCAAATCCAAAAACAAGCGAAATAGAAATTCGTTTGGGTAAGTAGAAACACAACTCGTTCTGATTGCATGAAAGTGTTTTATGCAATAAGACAATCTCTAGTTGATAATTTTAGGTCTTTTAATGCTACTGTATATTGTACTTCTGATCTATGGGATGGGTGTAATAAAACTGGATATTTATGCGTTACAGCGCATTATGTTGATGATGAATGGGTTTTACAAAAGAGAATAATAGGTTTTCGTTTATGTCCATATCCTCATAACGCAAATGTTATTTTTGAAACAATAATGGAAATTTTTGGGTTTTATAGGATAGAAGATAAAGTTTTAACTATTACTTTTGATAATGTATCAGCTAACACGACTGTAATTAAAATGTTTAAACGTAGTTTGAAACCAGCGTTTGGGGGGGGGGGGGGGCTTCGCTAAGGTTTTGTCCTAATCTCCCCACGGGTTTTACTTGACAAGGTTTTAACGAGGAAGTCATTTATGTGTACTTGTTCGTATTATCTCAATTTAATAAAATTACATCTTTTAAGGGCATATGATATATTTTCTTTTGTTTAATTAAATTTTACAAAAAAAATTAAAAGAGTCAAGGCCGGCCTGTGAAGGGCATGGGCCCAGACCCAGCACTGGTCCTTATGGACTAGCATGTGCCTGAGAGTTTCTCCTCAGGCTCGGCCCTGCACTGTGCAGGGCCGTGCCAGGCACAACCCAGGCCTGCCACGGGCCTGGGGTCGGACGTGCCATGCCGGCCCGGCACGGCACGTTTGACAACTCTAATTACGCGTCTTCTTTCTCACTGCATGAAGAAAAAGAAAGAAGCACATGGACATGGGGCATGAAACGTACAACATGTGTTCAGTTTGGTGCACATAATTCATTATTAACAATGGGGTACTAGTGCATAGAAGTTACATGGACATGGGGCATGAAACGTACAACATGTGTTCAGTTTGGTGCACATAATTCATTATTAACAATGGGGTACTAGTGCATAGAAGTTCTGGGTTTTAATTAAGGGGAATATCTCTAATAGGATTAAAAAAATAAATTATTGATAGTTTTTTACCTTTTAATTATTAGTTTTGTATTAGAATTAATCTGTTTTGTATATTTTTTTAATCTAATTTAATTTTAATTAGATTTAACAGTTAAAAATTACCACTATTAATAAAAAGACTTACCGAAAAAAGTCTCCTACTTAAAAGGTAAAACGATTGATAATTAAAAAGTAAAACTAAATCCACTCACCATAAAAGACCCACATATTAAAGAAAACGCTATGGAGTTTTTTTGGTATGACAAAACAAAAAATTATCGGTAGTTATTTATTTTTTCAGTCGTCAAATCTATATCAGTAACTATTTATTTTACATATTTTTTAATCTGATGTAATTTTGATAAGATTCAACGATTAAAACTGACACTACTAATAAGGAGGCCTATCACAAAAAATCTCTAACTTCTTTTTCTCTTAGCATCTTTTCTAATTCTTTTATTATTAGTTTTGAAAATATCTTCAAAAGTTGAATTTTGTAGATGTAACTAAAGCTAGTATATTTTCCAGAAAAGAATAACTAAAGGAACCCTTCGGCCTAAAATAAAGGTACCGCTCCAATAATTGAGCAACAACTATCTTCTATACATAACGTTGAGGCGCTGGAGCATCTCATCCACAAATTTCTCTCATGTTTTCAACAGTAGGAATTGCTCATCACCACTACACCCCTTTTTTTTTTTTTTTTTTCTGAATGCCAAATTATATCATAATCACACATGTGTGTAAATATATATATATATGTATGTATATATATAAAAGACAAACATAGTACTATGATGTAGTGCATTTATAAACGAGTAATTGAGCCACAAAACCAAGCCCAACCCTTTCTCCTCCCCCTCTCTTTGCCTTTGAGACCACTCCAATGGAGGAGAATAAGCAGCCACTCCTTTCCACAAGAGGAGAACAACAAAACAATAACCCTTCAACGAATAACACTTCTTCACAAGCTTCCTCCTTCACCCCCGGTGCTGACGACATCCCGCCAATCGGTGGCGTCCGGGACTTCTACAGAGAGTTCTGCGCGGAATCAAAGAGGCTCTGGTACTTGGCCGGCCCTGCCATCTTCACCACCATATGCCAATACTCCCTCGGCGCCGTCACCCAAGTCTTCGCCGGCCAGGTCGACACTCTCTCCCTCGCCGCCTTCTCTGTCGAGAATTCTGTCATCGCCGGATTCTCCTTCGGCGTCATGGTAGGCAATTAATGCGTCAGTTTAAAAAAAATATAAGAAAGTTTTAACCGTCAGAATTTCATCAAGTTCTGTAACTAAATATGAGTTTATGGTTTATAAGCTTGGCATGGGTAGCGCTCTGGAAACTCTGTGCGGACAAGCGTTTGGAGCAGGTCAGCTCGATATGCTTGGGATCTATATGCAGCGGTCGTGGGTGATTCTTAACGGGATGGGCCTAGTATTGTTGTTCCTCTACATATTTGCGGAGCGGCTGCTGAAGCTGATCGGGCAGACGACGGAGATATCGGAGGCGGCCGGGGAGTTGGCCATATGGATGATCCCTCAGCTGTTCGCGTACGCCGTGAACTTTCCGATCGCCAAGTTCTTGCAGGCGCAGAGCAAGATGGCGGCGATGGCGTGGATAGCGGCGGTGGTTCTGGTGCTCCACACCTTCTTCAGCTGGCTGCTGATGCTGAAGCTGGGGTGGGGCCTTGCCGGCGGCGCCGTGGTGCTGAACGCCTCATGGTGGTTCATAGTGGTGGCGCAGCTGGTTTATATTTTTAGTGGGACTTGTGGGAGAGCTTGGTCGGGGTTTTCGTGGAAGGCGTTTCAGAATCTGTGGGGATTTGTTAGGTTGTCTCTTGAATCAGCCGTCATGCTCTGGTAATACGATATTTCTTTACTCTTTTCTCATTTAAAAAAAAGAGAGGCAATCAGTTAACCTAAAAAATAATCAAATTATAGCGTGAAGCTGGGAAAAAGCTATTATATATCCATAATATCCGAAAGTTAAAAGGGAAATGATAGCTTGTTGACTAAAAATGATCAGTGATTTCCTCTTTTCGTTGGAAAAGTGATCGGAGCTTTAATGATGTTCTACTCTTACTTTTTAAAGGTGTGTCTAGTTAAAATTATTTTTGATTTATATATATTTATTATGAAAAAAAATATTATAACGAATCATAAATTATAATTTAAATTAAAAAATAAATTCATTTACTAAACATTATCTAAATCATTATCTTATTGTTGCACTTATCATTTCATTGTTGTAAGAAAAAGAAAAAGAAAAAGAAATTGAAAAATATTTAAATATATAATATTATCTTCACTTCATAGCTAGACACGAGCACACCATGCAAACAACAGAGAAAAAACAAAAGAACTCCTGTATGAAAATTGAAACTCATGCTAGCAGACAAAACATTTGATTTAATTTGTGAGGGACTAAAATTAGCTGTGTAATTTTTAATCTCAAATAATTTTTAAGCAACTATATTATACAGCATCATTTAATAAACTCAAACATTAATTTACGAAAACGTGTAAAAATTACCAATGAATTAATTTATGAACAGAATCTATTAAGCCTAGTATCTATGACCTATTCCAGATCATATCTATGGGTTATTATTGTTACTCACTTTTTTCTACATGATTGCATATCTTTTTTCTTTTTTTTTTTTTCTCGTTTGATTAGATCCTTGTTCGCATTTTAGGTTTTTTCCTTAACTCTTGTGCAGTTTGGAAACGTGGTACTTCATGGCACTTGTTCTCTTCGCTGGATATCTAAAGAATGCAGAGATTTCGGTGGATGCTTTGTCTATATGGTAAGCAATTTTGCATAATATAACACATCTTCATCAAAACCGTCATAATTTAAAGCCCTGAAAAGTTAAGCAATTATCATGATTAGCACCACATATGAAACTAATTAGCCGCATCAGCATTGTCACACAAATTAGAGAAGATAGAGACTAAATAAATCTTATAATTGTAACGTGGTGGTTCAACATTCATTTGTTATTTTTAAGAGTATTTTTATCCATTTTTATAGGATTAAAAGCCGCTACTCATGTAAGATTAATCTCACTAAACAGGTAAATGAGATCCAATCTAATAAGACCCACTTTTTGTAAGTGATAAGATTTTATCCTCGTAGGGAAGAATACCATTTTTCTTTTCAATTATAAAGTTTGTGGACTGATCACATGGTGCACAGTAAAATAAGAATTGTCGCATGAAAATAGAATTATGGTGGACCCCCACCGAATTTCATATATATTTAGAAAGCCACTAAAAGTCCAGATCCCACCGAGTTTGTATACGAATTAGACAAAAATGGGGTTTTCGTGTATGATTTGAAAAGGCCATCTAGCTAGCTGCTAACCTGCAAATATGAGATGACGGCATGTTGTTTCTTGTTAGCTCTTGTTTGTTTACGATGCGGTTGTTGACCAAACCGCCATGTCTCCTCCACTTCTGTATTTTAAAAACATGTAAAAATGCACCACCTTTTTTATGTAAAATGATTAATGATGTAATCAGATATTAAAAATTAATACAGTATCAATAAATTACTTTTTCGCACCTTAGTGCTAAAAACACTTATTAAGTTCATGCCAATTCTTCTACATTAAATGCATGAAGATTTGGGTGCTTTTGAACGGAAATTAGAAGTTGAGTTATTATTAAAAAGATTTCCGAATTTCCTGATTCAATTGTCCACGTTGTTTAAGGTTTATGGCTATTTCCATTATGAGTAACTAGTCCTATAACTCAATTAGCTAATTATTGTCATTTTGTTCTCAAAACAACAATTCGTTTCCACGCTTAATCTCACCAATATGTGGATATGACAGCCAGCAGTGGGAAGAAACGACAAACTGATCTAAAACTTGAATGAGTTTTGCTACAGTGCAAATCCATCCATGATTTTGGTTTTGTTATAGAATTTTTTTCTCACAAAAAACTTAAATTTTAAAAGTCACAATTAAAAATCTTAGTTTGAATTTATATATCAAACGGGCCTTAAATGTCTCCACCAAATGAGTAGACTAAAGTCATGATAGCGGGGGGACAAAAGATATCTTCGATCGATACAAATGCTAATTTAAGCAAAAACAAAAGGTAATAATAAAAAAGATTCAGCGTGAGAAATATCTGAGTTTTATTATCGGGTATAATATGAGAGAAAGAAGTCAAGAACACAGAATTCATGAGCTACCAGTACATATATGGGGCAAAACTAGCAGTTGGGCACCGCGGAAAAAGTTGCTTTCAGAGTACTGAAAAGAGAACAAATCAAAGAAAGCGTGTGATATATATAGTCTATGTATCAAATGGTAGTTATGGAAAACACATAATAATAATAATAATAATAAAAGAAGTCAAATTCTCACTAATTCTGATATTTGAATCTTAGATCTATAATAATTAACTTATGTTTATTCAAAGTCAATCTTGTGACACATTACTATGTGCTCATATTGGATTAATATTGAATTTTGCAGCATGAACATATTGGGATGGACAGTCATGGTAGCTATTGGCATAAATGCAGCAATAAGGTCAGTTTCACGCAGAATCACAATATTAGGAGACGTTTGGTTCATAAATTCAGAATCATGATTCAGAACCATTCTCGTTTTACGTGTGTTTTTTGTGAGAGAAAAACACTGTAAAGAATCATGAATCATAATTCAGAATCACTGATTTCCATTAGATCAAATTATATATCGGAGAATGATTTATCACAACAACATATATGTGTCCATCATTACAGGATTTATGATCATGTAATCAAGTGTGTTGTGATTTTAGTGTGAGGGTATCCAATGAGCTAGGAGCGGCTCATCCAAGAACAGCAAAATTCTCGTTAGTGGTGGCAGTGATAACTTCATTCGTACTTGGTGCCGTATTATCACTTATCTTGATCATCTCTCGAAAGGTGTATCCTTCACTTTTTTCAAATAACACAGAGGTCAAGACTCTTGTTAAGCAGCTCACCCCGATTTTAGCCTTTTGCATTCTCATCAACAACATTCAACCCGTTTTATCTGGTAATTATATATAGTTGGCATATAATTAAGCGTATATATACATACATATATAGATGTTGATATATATATATATATATATATCTTAGGTCATTTGATCAAAATTTATTGGTACTAAAACTTGTATATATGATTTGGGAATTTCAGGGGTAGCCATTGGAGCGGGATGGCAAGCTGCTGTAGCTTATGTGAACGTCGCTTGCTATTATCTATTTGGGATACCTTTGGGTCTTTTAATGGGATATAAGCTCAACATGGGTGTTACAGTAAGTACATAGATGCCATTTTTTTTAGAAGTAAATAAATAAAGGTTTTTAACTAAGCAATTGTCAACTTATAAGGCTCAATTTAATGTTTTTATTATTTTTTTCTTTCTTTCTTAAGAGTTTAATTTAATGTGCTTGGCGTCCACTTGTGAATTTAATTAACTTTTTTTTTTCCATTGAAATTTTACAGGGAATTTGGAGTGGTATGGTTTGCGGGACACTGGTTCAGACTTTTATTCTTTTCTTGATGGTTTATAAAACCAATTGGAACAAAGAGGTAACGATCTACACAAACTCATGTACTAATTTTTCCATAGCACATCCTAGATCAAATTATTTGCAATGGTTAAAAACTTCACTATTGATAAGTTAAAACTATTTCGTTAAACCAAAAAAAAAAAAAAAAGGGGCTTTTTTTTTGAAATAAATTTTTCCCAAAAATTGTTTTAAAAAAAAAAAAAAAAAAAAAGGGTCTTTTTGTTTGACATCAATTTTTCCACAATGATGTTTTAAAAAAAAAAAAAAAAAAAAAGGGTTTTTTTTGTTGAAATAAATTTTTCCCAAAATATTTTTTAAAAAAAAAAAAAAAAATCCACAATAATATGACTAGTGAAAATTATATTCTCAAACGTGGCATATGAAACGCAGGCTTCCGTGGCTGAAGATAGGATAAGGAAATGGGGAAGGCACATAGATTCCAGAAAAAACGACGAAGAAAGATGAAGAGCAGGGAGATTTCAGTTTCCAAGTGAAGAAGAAAACATGTAGGAGATATTTGTTATGTCTGCAACGTTAAGAGGCCCAACTATGGCACCCTTTTGTTCTTCTTCCAAGTTAGGAAATATATATTATTGTTTCTCTTCAACAAGTCAATCACATTAAAGTTCTCTATTTCTCCATTTTCCTCACTTTTTAAGCTTTTAGTACTCTCTCTCCCCCTCGTTTTCATTATGGTTGGTTGTTTTTCAACAAGATGCACAGATTGATTTCAAAGAAAATAGAGGAAAACCAGACAATATTATTACATTATTACTGCAAAAACAGAGCACACTAAAAAGGACTATGATAGATGCAAACCAAACTGAAAGAAAAACGATGAGATACAGTAAACGACATGAATCTTTGACAACGACAGCTAAAAAAAGAGCTGTAGAACATCATGATACAAAACGACGATTAAATATTCAAAGAACACCAACGAGACACAAGTTGAATTTACAAAAAACTGTATTATGGTGCCCTTTTGATCTTCTTCCAGTTTAAGAAATATATTATTGTTTTTCTTCAACAAGTCGAGCACAATAAAATTCCTCATTTCTCCATTTCCTCACTTTTTAAGCTTTTATTATATTACTCTTTCCCCTGTTTTCATTTTTATATTCTATCCATTTTTCATCAGAACTTCCATGGCAGTGTTAGTCACGTGGGTCTTATTTGACCAGGTTTATATATTTTATTTATGTTATCCGAAGGTTTAGTGTCCTGGTATTTAGGAGTCTGTTATTAGTATTTAGTTTGAGCTTTTTTTTTTTTTTTTGATCGGCGTATTTAGTTTGAGTTTTTAGTGTAGAACGTGGCTTATATTTACCAAGTCAATTGGAGTTTTGTTTCTCCACGTCAAAGTCTGCACGTTAATGTTTGTTAGTGTACGACTATACGACGTACGTTGCTTTTTTCTACGAGTCAGTTCATGTCCGTTGGTGGCCTTGCACGTTGGTTTAGACTCTGCCGATTTAAATCGAATTTTGTTACAGTAAAAAGTTCTTAAAAATATTCATATTTAATTTTTTTACTATAGTAAAAAATTTCACATAAAGTTATATCTCAACTCGAATTAAAAATTTAAATTAACGAACTAAACAGGTCTTTAGTGGTTTAGTGGGTTAGTGGATCTTTTTTATCTGTTGGTTAGTACCTAGTGATTATGTGAGTTAGTGTGTTAGTCGCTTAGTGCTATTTGTTTTTTTTTTTCCGTTGGTATAATTGCCTATAAAAGGCTATCTGATCTATGAATTTATGTCAAAGCATTTCCTTCCTCGTGTTATTCTCTCAATTTTTATTTATTTCTTTCCTTTATTTTTGAAAAAGTGGTATAAGAGCCACTAAAACAAAGTGAGTGAAACCCACTTGAGGAAGTTAGGGAGTGAGTGAAAGAGTGAGAGAGAGAAAGGGAAGTGAGATAGAGGTGTAGCCGGGAGAGAAGTCCCGGTCAAGAGAAAAAGAAAAAAAAAAGAAAGTGAGATAGAGGTGTAGCAGTAGCTTTTTATTTCACTTAGATTATTTTTTGCAGTAGCAAATGGCGTCTGAAATAATATTTGTTGCTCCGACGGTGAGCGTACTCCAGACAAATGTTGCTCCGGGTGAAGCTGTTTTAAAGGGCGAGCACGCTCCAAGCGAATGTTGCTCTGATGGTGAGCTGAGCGAGAAAAAATCTAAAGGAAGGATGCCTGACACGAAAAAGGCTCCTTTAGGCATACTTAGATATGAAGATGATGTTCTGGGAGACATGTCTACCACGGAGGGAGCCTCTCTCCGTTGGAGTCAAAACATTGATAATCAACCTTGATGAGGAGGAAGAGGTTCCAAGACGTGGACTTAGGAATTTTGGGCTTCCGAAATGACAGGAAGAAGGCTTATTGGGAATTCTCCATCACCCATTTGTATTTATCGGGATTCAAATTAGATCGAACTAAACGACAAATATACCTACTTGATCACACATGGCCCACCTAACAACAACTCATGAGAGTTCTCCGAATATGGCTTAAGTCTACGAAGCGGGCCCAATAACGTTGCGTGACTCCATGGCTGAGCCTGGATCCTTAAATGGACTTGGTTCAAAATCAGGTATCAACAAAAATCAATCATCAAATGAATAACTGCTTATGAAAACATAATCATTATATAAATAAAACAAAAAAGTAAATAGACTTTTTGACCTAAAGTAGAGGGACAACTTCAATGGTCAGCATCAGCAATAACTTTTATCTTATATATCCTTTTTCAAATTTCTCTCATTTTTTTCATCAGAAACTTCTCTAGTAGGAATTCACGTTTCTCTATGAAAACAAAATATATCGTTATCATATAGGAAAAAAAAAAAAGAAAAAGAAAAGTATACACTACTGTATGTAGGGCATATATAAAAGAGTGTCATGCTATCCAAGCAGTCCCAATTAGATCAAATTTAGCTGTAAAGCCAAGTCCTAGCCTTTCTCCATCCCTCTCTCACCATCTTTGAGAGTTGAGACCACTCAGTCATCAATGGAGGAGAAAAAGCAGCCACTCCTTTCCACAGGAGGAGAAGATCTCCAAAACAATGATCACTCGGCCGACCAACTAGAAACACTCCTACCAACGACTAACACATCTTCACTCACCTCCTCCTCCACCCTCGATGCCGACGACATCCCACCGATCGGCAGAGTCCGAGATTTCTACAGAGAGTTCTGCACGGAGTCGAAGAAGCTCTGGTACTTGGCCGGCCCCGCCATCTTCACATCCATCTGCCAATACTCCCTCGGCGCCGTCACTCAGGTCTTCGCCGGCCAGGTCGATACTCTCTCCCTCGCTGCCTTCTCTGTGGAAAACTCGGTCATCGCCGGATTCTCCTTCGGCATCATGGTAGCCAATTATGCATAAATTAAAAAAATAATAATAAAATTTTTTAACTGTCAGATTTTCACGAAGTTTTGAATATAATCTATTGTTTATAAGGTTGGCATGGGAAGCGCACTGGAAACTCTGTGCGGGCAAGCTTTTGGAGCGGGTCAACTCGACATGCTAGGGATCTATATGCAGCGGTCGTGGGTGATTCTTAACTCGACGGCCCTAATACTGTCGTTTATCTACATATTTGCGGAGCCGCTGCTGAAGCTGATCGGGCAGACGACGGAGATATCGGAGGCGGCCGGGGTGGTGGCCATATGGATGATCCCTCAGCTCTTCGCGTACGCCATATACTTTCCGATCTCCAAGTTCTTGCAGGCGCAGAGCAAGATGGCGGCGATGGCATGGATAGCGGCGGCGGCTCTGGTGCTCCACACCTTCTTCAGCTGGCTGCTGATGCTGAAGCTGGGGTGGGGCCTCGCCGGCGGAGCCCTGGTGCTGAACGCTTCGTGGTGGTTCATCGTGGTGGCGCAGCTGGTTTATATTTTTAGTGGGACTTGTGGGAGAGCATGGTCCGGGTTTTCATGGAAGGCGTTTCAGAATCTGTGGGGATTTGTTAGATTGTCTATTGAATCGGCGGTCATGCTCTGGTAATATGATTCGTTACCCTTTGTTTTAAGGTTTTAAAAATGCTAAAATCTAAATTAAGCAATGATACTTTATAAAATATAGTTTTGTATGTGAGTCAAAGATTAGGAGAAATACTCGGATATATAATCACAAGACTATGGCTAATGGTACGAATCACCAAGACAACAACCACGATTCAGTTGGCTTATCATAGATCGAAAAGGTCAAATCATATCATGGAGCCGGGAAAAATGAAAAAGAAAAAGAAGAAACAATGAGGCCGTAGGGAACTTGTCTTTAAAAAGTTTTTCACATTTTTTGAGGAGAAAAAAATGAAAACAGTGTAAAAATTGTGTTTGGGAGAACACCATACAGAAATAAAAAATGAAAACGTTTTTGTCTTTATCTCAAAAAGTGAGATATTTCTAAAAACAATCTTAAGACGTTTTCCTTTTCTCCTTGGCTATTTTCTTTCCTTCACCTCTTCTCTGTTCTATTATCCTTTGTTCTCTTTTGCCTTTGATTTCGCCGAGTCTCCTCCTTTTATGTTCTTCTCTCTGATTTCTCTGGTATCCCTCTTCTTCGTGGGGGTGAAGCTAGTGGGTTAGCGTTGGTGGGTCTGCCAATTAGTGTTAGAGTGTTTTTTTCTTTTTTTTGAGTGGTGTGAAATGTGAATAAAGGATTTGATTCTATAAAATAAAATCATTTTAGTACCTTGTGTAATAGATTTATTTACTATTTATTTATAATGTAATTTAAAAAACTAAATACCGATTTGTAGTTGACATGCTTAGGAGTATTTTATTGCTAATGCTAATTATTATGTTCTTATATATAAATTAACTAAAAATATGCGTGTATGGTAATTGGTATCTTAATTGTTTACTATTTACGTATGATTTAGGGAAATAAATAATTGTACTGTTGATTAGAAGTGTGGTATTGGTACGAGTATGATTTAAAAATTTGAACTAGGTCCACGCTTTTCAATTATCAATTTTATATAAAAAACTGTCTGTCATAAATTTTTCTATTTTGATGCATTTTAATTATAAAAAGTCCTATAGTTATTAAAAGTGACGGGTACTTTTTTCTTCTTTTCTTTTTCTGGTGTAAAAAGTGATTGGCGCTATGTTGTTATCTTTCATTATTATAACTTTAAGAAAAATAAATTAAAAAATTTCGTTTAAACACGCATTATCTTCGTTTCATATTAGCTAGGGACGTGTATTGCTCAAACAACATGGAAAAAAGAACCCCTAAATAAAAGTCTACAAAAAGAAAAACAAAATACTCCTGTGTGAAACATAATAGTGGACAACCCATCATTTCAAAAAAAAAAAAAAATGTGGACAAGCAGAGAGAGAAAAGTGGGCAAAAACATAATTTATTAGGTATACAAGAGTTGAGATTTGAGTTCATATCCATAACATTACTCTTTCTATTTTTTTTTTTTTTCTAAAATTCCTATAAAATATACAATCAATTGTAGAGTGAATTCCTTTTACTGTCCCCTAAAAAAAAAAATCTTTCCTTTATGTGTTGAAAAACTTCATCAAGAAACTTCTACTTATAACTTGAGCATGGAAAAGTAATATTTTATTTATGAAAAAACGATCACACGCTTAAGTTACAAGTCTGATTTAGTGACAAGTCTGATTTACATTTTTTGTTTGGAAATATCATACTTAATTTTTAACTGAAGTAAATATCACTCACAATAAAAATAAAAATAAAAATTGTGCTTTGCAATTTGTATATTGTAGAATAAAAGAAACAAGCGATGCGTTAATCTATTGAAATAATCTCTTCTGCGCAAATCTCTGGGTTTATTATTTTTACTATTTTTTCCCTATATGATTGCGTATCTTCTTTTCTCCTTTCATAGATCCTTCTCCTCACATGTGTAAGTAATATCTATTTATAGTTTTTTTTTTTTTTTTGTTTCTGTAAATCTTACGCAGTTTGGAAACCTGGTACTTTATGGCACTCATACTTTTTGCTGGATATCTAAAGAATGCGGTGGTGTCGGTGGCTGCGCTATCAATATTGTAAGTGATTTGCTTTAATTACTTAATCACATTTTTATAAAAGTCATAAGTTAAACCCGTGAAAAGCTAAGCAACTATCTATCATGATTAGAATCACAAATGAAACTAATTAGCCGCATTACTATTGTCACACAAATTACAAAAGACGAGAATAAACCAATACGATTCAGCAGTACTGTAACGTGGTTAGGTCATTGACCAAAAAAAGAAAAAAAAAAAAAAAGAGAAAAAGCTATGTCACGTGGGGTGATGTTATGTTTGTGGGTTCCAAAAAGAAATGACTAATCATAAGGTGCACATTAAATATAAATTGTCATAATAATTCCTCCTTGTGGAGGTGGAAAAGCTCACTGAGTCCTTAATTTGATTAATCATACGGATTAAGGTTATAGAATTATAACTGCCTACAATACAGGATTGAACCCGCAATCTCAAACTCTTCATACAATTAGGAGACGTTTGGTTCATGAATTAAAATCATGAGATTAGAACTATTTTCGATTTACGTGTATTTTTTGTGAGAAAAAACACTGTAGCGAACTATGAACCATAATTCGAATCGGAGTACGAATCCCCCAACTAAACAACCCCTTAGACTCTGAAGAGATTTTAGGCCGGATCCACTGAATTTTATATGTATTTTTGCCACTAAAAGTCCAGATCCACCGAGTTATTATACGAATTAGACAGAATAAGGTTTTCGTGTTAATTTGAAAAGGCCATGTACGTAACCTGAAAATAGATGACGGCTTGTTTCTGTCTCATTAACTTTGTTTATTGCTTATACTGCGCTTGCTGACGAGCGTCTCAACCGCATACTGCCTCCACTAAACACGTATATAAATATAAGCAGTTTTATTAAATCTTACTAACTGTTTTTTCATTTAACATGATTCAAATGTAATTTGGTAATCACAAACAATACTGTACTATCAATAAAATATTTCTTTGGATAGCCAAATATATCTCGCATTAGCTGAAACTAGAGACGTAAAATAAAGCATAATAAAGTTAATTGATTTATTTAATTTAAAGATTTGTATTTTATCTTATATATTTACTTTCATAGTATTTAAAAATTAGATTTAGTAGTTATTTTTTATTTTAAAGTTGGAATTATTTTTAATTATTAATCGTTAGTAGATAAGTTTTAGTTTAAATTATTTGAGTTAAATTAGTATATGATTCAAATTCAAACTCCTGATGTAACTCTTATTTCCTCCTCTTCCTCTGCCACCACGCATCATTATACCTTCTTACCATCAACCCATCTCCAACCACACCACAATTCTTGCCGCACCAATTCTTATAATTATCAAAATTTATTGGCATCACATGCTTCTTGTTATAACAAATATATTCAAACCTTTACCATCTTACCATAATACCCGCCACACCCAGCTTTCATTTATTTTACAGCCTCCTTACACACCAACCATTACCAGCTATCCTCATGTCGCATGGTTAGATCTCACCTACTCCACACACCTTAGTTACTCTTGCCGCATCAACTTCTCTCCTCCCTTTTCAATCCAGCCGCACCAATATATTATTCTCTCCTACATGGCTCGCCTCCCAATACTCAATAGATTAAGTGGACGTTTGGTTCATGGATTTATAATCATGATTCAGAATCATTCTCGTTTTACATGTGTTTTTTGTGAGAGAAAAATACTGTAGAGAACCATATATCATGATTCAGAATCAGAAACGAATACAGGAAACAAACATCTCTTAAATTCTTCTTTCCCTTTTCTTTTTTCATAGCAAACATAAAAAAAAATAAAAATTAAAATAACTTTCCATCACCATTCATTCCTCTTTCTCCACACCTTTTCGCTCCAACGAGCACACGCCTTACACCCTATCTCCAACGATCAACACTTTATATCCTAGGCAATGTGCCTCTGAACCCTAGGCAATGAGCCTTCAATCCCAGGTAATGCGCTTCCAATTCTTAGACAATATGCCTCCAATCACAAGATAATGCGCCTCCAATTCTCAAGTAATGTGCCTACGGCATGCGCCCTCTTCTCTCTACCGACATTGTCATCCATACGCTCTTGGGTCCTCTTCTCTCCATGAAAATGCAATATTAGCACCCATATGCTCTTCGCTCTCTCTTGACGATTGTCGTCTTAGCATCCATGCACCCTTCTCTCTCTTCTCCTCAACATTTTCAACCACCCGTCACTTATACATGTTTTTCTATCACGGTCTAAGATTAGATTCTCCAATCGGAACTCCATCTTGCGGGGCATAATAAAGATTATTTAACCTATTTAATTTAAATATTCATATTTATCTTATAATTATTTGTTCCTAATTTTTAAAAATTAGTTTTAATTATTAGTTATTAATTTATAAGTCTAGTTTAAATTATTTGAGTTAGATTAGTATTATATTCAAATTCAAACTCCTCGTGTAACTCTATAAATTTTGCATTCACATCAATGGAAAATTCGTACTATCATTCTCCAAAATCTAAATCTATTAACGTATTGTCGTAGTATTTAGAGTAGTTTTACTAAAATCTTGATAGTGGGACAAAATTAGATATTTCTTCAGTCGATACAAATGTGAAAAAAATAAAAATAAAAATGTTAGAAAAAAAAAAGAATATCTGTGGAAAATATTTGGGTTTTATTATCAGTAAAATAGAGTGAGAGAAAGAAGTCAAAGAACACACAGCACCTATATAGGTCAAATACGGACAGTTGGGCCGCACAGAATCTTGATGCTTCGGGAGAACAAATCAAAGAAAGCGTGTAATGTATATTGTCCATATGTATAAAAATGTTATAGCTATTCGAATCTACGATCTGAAAATAGAATGATGAAAAAAATAATAAAAAAAGAACTGAAATACATGATCACTATTCTGATATCTGAATCTAGATCCAGAATGATTAACTAATATAATTATTCAAAGTAAAACTTGTGATACGTATTAATATTAAAATTTTGCAGCATGAATATATTGGGATGGACGATCATGGTAGCTCTTGGCATCAATGCAGCAATAAGGTCAGTTTCACATAGAATCACAATCTTAATAACTGATTAATTTCCGTTCGACATTATATTGGAGAATGATTTATCTCTATAATATACATCCATCATTACAGAATTATGATCATTTTATTAAGTGTTGTGATTTTAGCGTGAGGGTATCAAATGAGCTAGGAGCAGCTCATCCACAAGCAGCGAAATTCTCGTTAGTGGTGGCAGTAATAACTGCATTCATTTTCGGTGTCGTAATGTCGCTTATCTTAATCATCACGCGAAACGAGTATCCATCCCTATTTTCGAACGACACAGAAGTCAAAGTTTTTGTTAGACAATTCACCCCGATTCTGGCTCTTTGCATTTTCATCGACAACGTCCAACCGGTTTTATCTGGTAATTAGAGTTTGGATATAATTGTACGTATATATAATACATACAAATATACTATCATTGTGTTTGTGTGTGTATACATGTGTGTATATATGCATGCAAGCATACATGTTACTATATCTTTGGTCATTTGATTAATTAAATGGTTTACGTTTTGGGTTTAATTCAGGGGTAGCCATTGGAGCGGGATGGCAAGCTTCAGTAGCTTATGTGAACATTGCTTGTTATTATCTATTTGGGATCCCTTTGGGTCTTCTAATGGGATTCAAGCTCAACATGGGTATTATAGTACGTACATAAACACCACTTTTTTATTTACTTAATTTTTAAGAAATAATAGCCACTTCTTGAACTAAGCAATTGTCAAGTTACAAGTTGAATTTAGGCTCCGTTTACTTCGCTTATTCGAGTTTAGAATTCGAGTTAAGATGTGACTTTATGTGAGAGCTTTTTACTGTAGTAAAAAAGTTAGATGTGGTTGTTTGTGAGAGCTTTTTACTGTAGAAAAATTTGAATTCTAAACTCGAATTAACGAAGTGAACGGAGCCTTAATGTATGTGTTCTATTCTTTAATTATTTATTTCTTTATTTTTTGTTGGAAGAGCTTATTTAATGTGGTTGGATGAAGAATGCTATCCATTCTTCAAAATGCCGTATTGCTTAATTAGAGACCAAAATGTTAACTTGCTTTCTTTTCTTTTTTTTTTTTTCTTGAAAAATTTTCAGGGAATTTGGTGGGGCATGATTTGCGGGACATTAGTTCAGACTTTTGTTCTTTTCCTGATGGTTTATAAAACCAATTGGAACAAAGAGGTAATGATCTACACAAACTCATGGTGTGCTAATTTCCCCATGTATATAGTTCATCCTATATCAGATTATTTGCTTCCGTCAACTTAATTCATTAGTTAAAACTATTCCGTTGACATAAATTTTTCCACAATGATATGACTAGTAAACTTAATTAATCTCAAATCTGGCATATGAAATACAGGCTTCTGTGGCTGGAGACAGGATAAGAAAATGGGGAGGTCACACAGATTCCCAACAAGACGATCTAGAAAGATGAAGAGCTAAGAGATATTTCGGTTTTCAAGTGATAAAACGTGACATTTATAAGGAGATTTTTAGCTATGCCGCCGGGAAAATATTGTTTGTCTTCAACGTTTATCATTGAGCGACAGCAAACCTAAATCCCCATGTAGAAAACGGCAATAAACCTAAATCCATCTTCTGTTCAATCCTAACTTCAATACGATTGACGGTAGTGAGGATATAACGGGCTTTCACTAACTTAGATCCCGTTCATTTCACCGATTCGAATTTAGAATTTGAGTTTT
This sequence comes from Morus notabilis, assembly GCF_000414095.1. Lineage (NCBI taxonomy): Eukaryota > Viridiplantae > Streptophyta > Magnoliopsida > Rosales > Moraceae > Morus > Morus notabilis. The sequence continues at coordinate 998,504 of NW_010362482.1, forward strand.
ATTACAGTAAAAAGCTCTTAGAAACAGTCACATCTAACTTTTTTGCTATAGTAAAAAACTCTCACATAAAATTATATCTCAACTCGAATTAAAAATTTGAATCAGCGAACTAAACGGACCCTTAAGTTTTATTTGTTTTTCTCTATATATAAACCAACTTAAGCTGGTATTAGTATTCATCTGCAGGTCTTCTTTTTATTGGCTTCGTTTTTATTGCCTTTTTTTTCTATCGAATTTTATCAACTACTTCTTCATAATTAACTATATCTTTACATAACTCCGATCTTCATATTGGGATCCAAGATATTCAAACTATCCATGGTCGACGCTAAATGGCCACAAAAGTAGTGGTATTTTGTGATTTCTATTATTTCCCTGACAAATATTTCTAACTACCATCAAAATCTACAATACTAACTTTCAATTTTAATTCAACCGGCCAATTAAAATTTCATACTGACAAGAAAGACAACTATAAATCTAAATTACAAATGAAAATCACAAAATTTGAAGCTCTCGGAGCCGACAGGATATTTTCTTCTTTCTTCGTTCCTAATATTAACGTCTCCATTGCAGATTTTTCACTTCTGCTATGCGGAGACAGAAATATGTGAGGGTGGAATTTGAGAAAGAGAGGTCCTAAATAGGAGACAGAGGTTCACGGTTCCAACTTCGAAGAATCACGGAAAACAAGGAGTAAAAAGGGAAAGTGTTAATTGCCCGGACCTCTCATAAATGGTGGCCCCACTACATCCCACTTGATGTGATTGCTTAGTGATACTCTACTAAGAACGATGAAAGCTTCAACTTGGTTAATTTAAAATTTTAATTTAAATTAAAGATATAATTTTATTATAACAAAAACAAATTATAATAATTTTTTATTATAATAAAAAATAAATAAAATAAATAAATATAATTATTTTTTAAAATTTATATTATAATAAAATTTAAATTTTAAACTCAAATCGGTTAAAAAAACAATTACTCGTTTAATGAAAAACAAGGGTTTAAACACGTGATTGTGTTTGTCGATCGAGAAGATTTGTGTATTTAGAGAAGGAATCTTTGGGGTTGGGCACCATTATATATTCAATTAGAAGTGTCGTAATAAAAAAGCAGGTGCACGGGCAAAATCCCTAGTCAAACTTTAAGACATTGACGACAAAAATACCCAAAATACCCAATAATAATGATAATAAAAAAGGAAAGAAACTTCGCTTGTGTTGCAACGGAGATATCTATACAAGCCATAAGCCAAAAACTACTCTCTAGTGAAACGAAGAGAGAAGCTTAGAAATGATGAATGACAAGATTAATGAGCAACAGCAGTCCCTCCTTAAACCAACAAACCATTCAGTCAGTTCCTCCTTCACCACGGACACCGACGACACCCCGCCGATCGACGGCGTCCGCGACTTCTGCAGAGAGTTCTCCAAAGAGTTCAAGAAGCTCGGGTACCTGGCCGGCCCCGCCATCTTCACCTACGTATTCCAATACTCCCTATGCGCCGTCTCTCAAGTCTTCGCCGGCAACGTCAGCACTCTAGCCCTAGCCGCCTTCTCCGTCGAGAACTCCGTCATTGCCGGCTTCTCCTATGGCATCATGGTAACAAAAAACATAATAATAAAAGAAATTTCAACCGTCAGATTTTTGTTTTGATGAAGTTTGTTTTGATTTTGGAAGCTCGGCATGGGAAGCGCGCTGGACACTCTTTGCGGGCAAGCGTTTGGGGCGGGTCAAGTAAATATGCTGGGGATTTACATGCAGAGGTCGTGGGTGATTCTTAATACGACCGGTCTACTCTTGTCGTTTCTATATATATTTGCGGAGCCGCTGCTGAAGCTGATCGGCCAGACGCCGGAGATATCGAAGACGGCTGGAATGTTGTCCATCTGGATGATCCCTCAGCTGTTAGCTTACGCCATGAATATTCCGATCACCAAGTTCTTGCAGGCGCAGAGTAAGATCATGGTTATGGCGGCGGCGGCGGCGATGGCTCTAGTGCTGCACACCTTCTTCAGCTGGCTGCTGATTCTGAAGCTCGGGTGGGGCCTTGCCGGCGCCGCCGTGGTGCTGAACTCGTCGTGGTGGTTCATAGTGGTGGCTCAGCTTGTTTATATCTTTAGTGGGAATTGTGGGAGAGCTTGGTCTGGGTTTTCATGGAAGGCGTTTCAGAATCTCTGGGGCTTTGTTAAGTTGTCTGTTGCATCAGCCGTCATGCTCTGGTAAGACAACTTTTTACCAGTTGACCTAATCTCTATTTGACTTGTGTCGTTTACAGTTTTTTTTGTTTTTTTTGTTTTTTTTTTTTCTCTCCTTTTTGAGGGTTATTATAAAGTTAGTGGGTGATGATAAAGTTACTGGAGTTGTATGATTTCATCCAACATGTAAGAGCACCTCGAATGTAATGTCATCATTAATGTGTCAATTATAAATTTAGTATTTAAATGTAAAAAAATACTATTTATTTTGTTAAATTTTTCATAAGTTAAATACTTTGTGGTAAATTTCTCACTATATAACATATGCGCAATTAGTATTTAATTGTTATTAGTTGAAATATTTACTTTTTCATATAATTAAAATAAAATTTGCACTTTTTAATTATTTTAAAATTAAAAATTTATTTTTATAACTTTCAAAGCTTAATAATTATGAGAAAAAGTAGATTGAACATTTCACATAGCATTATGCATTAGAACAAACATGAAAATAACATTCTATGTCATAATTTTTGGTGCTAAATATACAACTAATAGTAATATTTACATTGAAGGTGGTCTAACTAATTAGCTAAACGAGTTTGCTAGGTTCCATCTTTATACATACCATATATAGAGAGAGAGAATTTCCTTCGTAAAGCTTTTCTTTTCTGATCCAGTAATATGTATGTTTATATTTTATAGAAGTACGTCCTGTCGTCCTGATAAATGTTGGGATAGTCTTTTGGTCGATTGTGACTACTTCAACAATAAATTTTTTTTTTTCTGTCTCTCTTATTCGGCTGGTTTTCTTTTTTTCTTTGAGGCGCAGTTTCCACTGTCACAAAAACGTTTGGATTTCTTTGATTTGTTTATAATATATATGGTTCGGTTAATGTTAATTTACATTTCTATACATGATTATATAATGATGTAACTGATGCAGCTTGCAAACGTGGTACTTTATGGCAACTATTCTATTTACTAGTTATCTAAAGAATGCACAAGTTTCGTTGGATGCCCTGTCCATATGGTAAGCATGATTAGCTTTTTTATGAATTGTACTATTTTTTGTTTACTTATTTGAAAGGAGCAAAACTTAACCTTATACATATATTTTTAATTTTGATGTGACTTTGACAAGATTTAAAGTTTAATTAACAAATGCAATGCTACTAGATAATCCTACAACTCAGCGTGTGGCAAGCTCCGATTGAAAAATAAAGAATAACCACTCAAGGTGTGTTTGGTCGGAGGGAATGGAAATGAATCAAGGTTCATTCTCATGTTTAGTTGGTTTTAAGAAAAGGAATGGTCATTCAAAATGGAATGAGTTTTTCATCAAATAGGTGAATCGTCATTCCTCTCTCATATGAGAGGAATGCCCATTCCAAGCTCTTTTAATTTTTTTTCCATCATTACCCTTAAATATTATAATTATTAATATTATAATATTAATATCTATAATATAATTAATATTATATTATAATAATTTATATTATAATGTAATTATATCTTATAACATAT
>NW_010362482.1:1002724-1044886 GCF_000414095.1 Morus notabilis
AATAGATAATAGGTAATATACTATAATTAGAAATGATAATATACTATATATTATAATTATAATATGCTATATTATATTATATTATTACATTTTTATAATTATGCTATATTTCTAATAATATAATATAGTATAGTTGTAACATTTTGATATAAAATAATCACAATATCATTATTTTATTATACTATATATTATGATTGTATTACAATTATAAATATTATATAACTATAATTATAATTATATATATTATATCCTTATAATTATATATATATATTAGTTATTAAATGATTATATTAATATATATGATATTAGTTATATTAACATGAGGGATAATTTTGTTAACATGAAAATATTCATATCCCATTCTATTGCATTTGTAAAAGTAGAACTAAATAATGAATCATCTTTCCTTTCTATTATATTCCATTATCATTCTCATTTCCATTCATATTACCATTCCCTCACTGCAACCGCACCCTCAAAGTTTTCTAAACAAGTGATCCACAGAGGTTGATTGATGTAACCCACGACTCCATCACCTTTTGTTTGCTTTTTCTTTAATCTATTTGCATAGCGGATTCTTATCAAATAATGCTAAGAGGTATTGGTAGGTAAAGCACCACATATTAACAAAATATTAATCTCACTATATAAAGATTATAATTAATATCACCTTCTATCGGTTGTGTTGATACTTGAAACTGGTGGTGCCCAGACACTTTTCAATTCTTACATGTCACTTTTCACATTATTTTATAATAATTTGCTATTACTAATTCACAGCTAAAGCAATAAGTGCCTAATTATAAATGTTACTCGATTATATTTTAACCAAGATATATATAATATTGTCATATGAATTTACATTGTAGCTCGTCTGTTCATACAGCGTAAGTGCATGTGTCTAGAGGTCTATAATCTGTTAAAGCGTAGTATTTCAATAGGCCTAATTTTTGTACGTACACACATACTATTAAATCATCATCTTTTGATTTTAACTAATTATTTTAAGCCCGCATGGAATAATATTATTGACCTCTTGCAGCATGAATATACTGGGATGGACTATTATGGTGTCGTTTGGCATTAATGCAGCGATAAGGTCAGTGCCTGTAGAATGCCAATACATATCTGTGACTACTATTTCATTGAATTAAGTGTTGAGTATCTCGTGTTTGCAAATAAAACGTTTCAATCTTACTTAAGATATTATAACATTATATCCTGCAGCGTGAGAGTATCAAATGAGTTAGGAGCAGCTCACTCAAGAACAGCTAAATTCTCATTAGTGGTGGCTGTGATAACTTCATTTCTAATTGCTGCCTTTTTATCACTCATTTTGATCTTCACAAGCAATGATTATCCATCCTTATTTTCCAAGGACGAGGATGTCAAAAATCTAGTTAAGCAGCTCACCCCTATGCTAGCAACTTTCATTATCATCAACGACGTTCAACCTGTTTTATCTGGTAATTAATCATGTATCCTTGTTATAATTGATTCACTTCAAATTTTCTTTGTGTTGTGCTTTTGCTTGTGTATATTGTTGATCTGTTGCCTGTTTTTATCCTTTCTTCTATGTACGTTTTGTGTAATATATCTTAGGTGTTGCCGTTGGAGCGGGATGGCAATCTTTCGTAGGATACGTGAACGTTGCATGCTTTTATCTATTTGGGATCCCCTTCGGCCTTTTAATGGGATACAAGCTCGACATGGGTGTTAAAGTGAGTATATTACTACGGCCCCGTTTATTTCACCGATTCGAATTTAGAATTCGAGTTTGCTAACTTTTTTACTACAGTAAAAAGTCTTCATGCAAAGTCACATCTCAACTCGAGTCAGAAAATTAAACGGGGGTTTCCATGCACACAGCACAAACCGACGTGGACTTTATTCAAATTAAATAATTAACAATCAAAGATAGAAAATTGGGTTAAATTTTACTTCTCCAACAAATTCTTTTGTTTTCTTTCTCCCAATAATTTTTAGGGAATTTGGTTTGGAATGATGTCGGGGACAGCCCTACAAATTTGTGTTCTCTTCTGGATGATCTACAGGACCAATTGGAACAAAGAGGTAATCTGTACTTAAGCAAAGATAATAAGGTACAAATTAGTTGTAATTATAATATGAAATATAATTAAACATGGCGTGCATTAGTGCAGGCTTCTAAAGCTGAAGAGAGGATAAAGAAATGGGGAGGGCATTTAGACTCTAAAGGGAACGATGTAGAAAAATGAAGAGCCACGTCAAAGTACATGGTGATGTGGTATGTATGTTTGGCCAGAGATTAATTTAGCTTTAGCTAGCAAAAAAGGAACATATTGAATGCTAATATTATGATTAGTTAGTATGTTACTGCGTATGTAACTCAATGTTTTGCAACATTTGAGGATTATCTACTTCTGTTTCCACTTCATGCATGTTTTTTAACGCTTGGAGACGATCAATTATAAAACAACCAGTGCCATCGCCACATATACTTTCTGACCAAAACGTGTATAGTTAGTGCATTTGCTTAACCTTGGAATATATATATGACAGTAAATTAAATATGCTCACGGCTTGATCCCATTCTAAACGTCAAAGCAGAGCATGCATGGAAGAACATGACAAGACGTCTCCCAGAGAAGAGAGCATTAAAGCCATAAATTCCTCAAAAACAAAAAATATTTATACATATCAAATTATTTCCAAAAGATATAATGACTTTCGACTGATATTAAAGCCATATATATAAGTCAATATTGTCATATATTTGAAGCGTGTTTACTTTCCGATATCAAGGCGTAACTTTCCGGGATATAAAGAAATTTTGAGATTATTGCAAAAGACATAATATATAGAAATAAAATAAACGGCCTGTACATCTACACGTGATAGAAGAATATCATGAGGGTGTTAGCCATGGCGCCTAAGATTGAGTATTTCATAAACAATTATTTTACAGTTATACTAGCATTTTTTTTTTTTTCTCTTTCGCTATGTGCATGGAATTTATTTGATTCTATGTGCTGGAATTTATTAGTGCCATTAACGTTGCACCATGAATATATTAGGATGAATTATCGTGGTGGCCATCGGTATATATTAACGCGGCTATTAGGTGAGTTACATTTAGAACCACAATAATGATTACTTCGATTCATTAATATAGTATGCATGTTTTCATTAAAAAAAAGTACGTATGCGATAGATCATATTAAAAGTGATTATCTTATTCTGTTCATTTCGCCGATTCAATTTTAAAATTTAAATTTTATTATAGTAAAAAATTTTTAAAAATAGTCACATTTAATTTTTTTATTACAATACTAAAAAATTTTCACATAAAATCACATCTTAACTCAAATTCTTCAAATATACGGGCAGTGTGAGTGTCAAACGAGTTAGGGGCAGCTCACCCTGGAACAACAAAATTCTCATTAGTTGTGGCAAAAATAACGTCGTTTTTACTGAGCCTAGTCCTGTCACTTATCCTCACCATCATGTCCAATGAGTATCTGCTTCGGCTGACGTAAAATGATCAAATACAAACGACAAAATACTTCGCTTAGTTTGAACTCAAGAATTTAAAGAAAACCCTTAAAAAATAATTCTTATTAATTTTCAAGTTGACAAAAGTGTACAAATAAAGGCGACTCCCCTTTATTTTATAGGCTTTCTGGGCCCTCAAAAAATTCTCAGGAGCGGAAGTCAGTTAAAGGTATCTTGCTCTAGACCGTCGATTCGTAATAAATCGATCTCGTCCACTCTTTAACTCTCGCTCCTAATCATTATGTAAATCAATGTCCCTTTAATTTCTTTTTATTTCCATCCCTCTTTTTCCTACTGTTTTATTTGTTCATCTTTCTATCTGACTCTCGTTTTGCTCTTAATCCTTCTTTTATTAGAATGTTGTCGTTTATCTTCTTCCTTCCTTATTTCATTATTGTCATAATATTTTTTAAACGCCGTGGTAATAATTGCACCTAAACAACGAGTCCAACGCCAACAAAACCTCTACCGATCATCGTCTCAAAAATTACAACAAATTAATATAGGGTTCGTTTAATTCGTTAATTTAAATTTTTAATTTGAGTTAATATGTGACTTTATGTGAAAATTTTTTATTGTAGTAAAAAAGTTAAATATGACAACTATTTTTAAAAAAATTTTACTGTAGTAAAACTCAAATTCTAAATTCGAATCGGTGAAATTAACGGTACCATAATAACTTACAAAACAACAACATAACTCCAAAGGAGCACTATATAAAAATCTTCGTTAACACATGAGTAAGTAATAAAAGGAATCTTTGGACATCCGCATCAGTGACAGAACTAGAAATCGATTTCAGGGGGCGCTAGTGGATACTAGAATTTTATGGTAAAAATATTAAGAAAATTGAAGTTGTAAATTAAGGAATTTTTTTTCCCTTTTTAAAACTTGGTTTAGCATATTATTGCTCTTCAACCTACACAAACTATCGTCCAAAAAAAATTTGTATTATCATCCTTGTTTTTATGGAACGAGGGACTAATAATAAATTTTAATTTTTATTGGACCTATTTGAAATAACAAGATTGTGCGTTAACTATAAAATCAGAAAATTTGTATGTAAATATACTAACGAATTCTCATAGATGTGTACATTTACCAATAAGCATAAATTTATGTAACTACTAGTTTAAGCAAATGAGTTTTGAAGAGCAAGTAGATGTTTTTAACAAAATTTAGGCGAGCAAAAATGTACAGTCAGGGATTAAAGAGATTGTCAGAGAGATATATTACTTTTTATGGTGGATATAGGTCAAAGTGAAAAAGATAAAATTTGGGTGTGACCAATTGAAAAAAGAAAACAAATAATATATACAAAAATAGAAATTTGAAAAAATAGAAATAGAAATAGAAATTTACGGTGGATTGTCAGTGGGCATGTGCTACCTCTGATCTTTTTTTTTTTTTTTTTTTTTTTTTAACGCCCATTGATCCCTTAGTAGATCGGTCATTGCCCGCATCGCATTCAAAATCAAAATAAATCTAAAGTTATTTGTGTCTATGATTACGTGACCAAAATTGACAATTATAGTTAACTATTAAAAATATTTCAAAGGAATTTAAATAGTGATATCGGTCTCGTTCACTTTGTGGATTCGAATTTTTAATTCGAGTTGAGATGTGATATTTTCTGAGAGTTTTTCACTGTAACAGAAAAAGTTAGATGTGACTTTTTCTGAAAATTTTTTACTGTAAAAATCTAAAACTGAAAACTCGAATTAGTGAAATGAACGAAGCCATCATAATTAGTAGCCCGAAAGAAGTCGCCAAGTTACTTTATAGAAATTTTATTTTTAGGGAGCTTTTAGAGGTAAAGATTTTCTCTAATATCTTATATATGTTCAAAACAAAAGCCAACACTTCCTTGTCATTGTAAAAAAGTAAAACCTTAGCAATGGAGGCCAACAGCGCTGACCAGCCATCACTTATCTCCTCCACAAGCGAAGATAATAAAGTCCGCCATGACCAACTTGAGCCACTTCTCGGCCCTAAAAATCCATCTTCCTCCTCCTCCTTCACCCCCAGCGACCACGACATACCGCCAATCGACGGCGTCCGTGACTTCTTCAGAGAATTCCGCAGTGAATCAAAGAAACTCTGGTACTTAGCCGGCCCCGCCATCTTCACCTCCATATGCCGTTACTCTCTCGGCGCCATCACTCAAGTCTTCGCCGGCCACATCGACACTCTCGCCCTCGCCGCCGTCTCCGTCGAGAACTCCGTCATCGCCGGCTTCTCCTTCGGCGTCATGGTAAATAATCAACTCAATTACGTCATCTGTTTGTTTGTTTGTTTGAAGTTCGGATTTTGATTCATAATAAATTTGATCTTCAATATCAAAGCTTGGAATGGGAAGCGCACTGGAAACTCTATGCGGTCAAGCTTACGGAGCGGGTCAGATCGACATGCTCGGAGTGTATTTACAAAGGTCGTGGGTTATACTTTTGACGACGGGAGTGATTTTGAGCCCAATCTACATATTCGCGGAGCCGCTGCTGAAGCTGATCGGCCAGACGCCGGAGATATCGGAGGCGGCGGGGACGTTCGCCATCTGGATGATCCCTCAGCTGTTCGCCTACTCCATGAACTTTCCGATCGCCAAGTTCTTGCAGGCGCAGAGCAAGATCATGGTTATGGCGGCGATCGCGGCGGCGGCTCTGGTGCTTCACACCTTCTTCAGTTGGCTGCTGATACTGAAGCTGGGGTGGGGCCTCGTCGGCGCCGCCGTGGTGCTGAATGCGTCGTGGTGGTTCATAATAGTGGCTCTGCTGGTTTATATCTTTAGTGGGAGCTGTGGGAGAGCTTGGTCTGGGTTTTCATGGAAGGCGTTTCATAATCTGTGGGGATTTGTCAAGTTGTCTTTTGCCTCGGCCGTCATGCTCTGGTGAGTGAAACTCTTCGGTTGTTAAATTCATGTCATGATTTGAATTATAATTTATGATTTATTATAATATTTTTTTTTATAAAAAATACATATAAATTAAAAATAATCTTAAATCATAATTTTAATTCATCAATTAAACGTCTACTTCGTGACCTTGATCCACTCTCTTTTGAGATAACGAGAGAAAGAAAAATGATTAAGTATTCGTACTAAGCATCGCTACTAAAGCACTACTAGTATTTTATAATATTATTCAAAAATAAAGACAAAAAAAATAAAAATAAAAATAAAAAAGGAGAGACGGGAAGGACCAAGGACGTATAACAAATTAAATGAACAAATGAAAAAGGCCGGGTTAGTATGAGGGGGCCACATTAAGAATTTTAAAATTTTAGAGAAATAAACTATAACAATGTTTATTTTACCGATTTAAATTTAGAATTAAAGTTTTATTATAATAAAAAATTCTTATGAACAGTCACATTTAATTTTTTTATTACAGTAAAAAAATTTCATATAAAATCACATCTTAATTCAAATTAAAAACTCAAATTAACAAACTAAACAATATTGTATGTTTTAATCTAAAATTAAAATATATTCAGAATGGACTGCTGTCTAACCTCGGGAGTTGTTGGCCGGCCCTCCGCCCTCAGAGAGACCCTGCTGACTCTTTTTCTTCTACTCCTTTTTTCGTGATTGAGTTATGTCGTTTATCATGAAGTTTGTTGGTCGTATAGTTATTAGAGTCGTGCGTGTTCATCTAACTAATTAAATTGATTTTGCCTTAAAAAAACATAGTGATATCTTTAGACCAAAGGGGGCGGAAGGAATTGTAAGGCTAATCCAAATTGGTAACTCGAGAGAATATGAGATTTTTTATTTGAATATGTTGGAGAAATAATTCATAAAAGTATTAAGTATAGCCCTAAAAAAGTTTCTGTCGTTAGTGACTAAAGTCAATTTAATATTTTTTATGTCCCCCTTTCCGTCTGTCTTCTGTTTTTCTTTTGCAACGCAATTTCTTGTAGAATGAATATTCTCAAAATAATCTTATTTTTACTTTTATATTAAAAATAAAATTATTTTAAAAAAGTTACTAAACGGGCCCCAAATATCTCATAAAAATGAATTAAAATCTTTGTGCCAAATTTAAATTCTAAAAATAACAAACGGAAATCTCAAAATTAAATCTAAATTCAAACGTATGAAAAAGTATATGTAATCACTCCCTGCCTCGCCTACAAATTGGGAACTCATTTTTGCCGCCATACCCACTCTCATCCCTCGTACCCGTCCAATTAGGGAAGGGTATCCGTGTGTACCCATTCCATAAAAATGTCATCCCATTGATTTGTCTAAAGTTATGGGTTGTTTAGTATGAGAATTCGTGTCATAGTTCGAATTATAGTTTGTGACTTGTTATAATATTTTTTTTCTCATAAAAAACATATGTAAATTAAGAATGATTTTGAATCATAATTTTAAAATATCAATTTACATTTCTAGTACATGATTTTATAGTGAAATTACCGTGCAGCTTGGAAACGTGGTACTTCATGGCACTTATTTTATTTGCTGGTTATTTAAAGAATGCACAAGTTTCTGTCGATGCGCTGTCCATATGGTGAGCATGATTGACTCTTCTCTCAACAACCATGTACTTTACTTTTTCATTTTTATTTTTTACTTTCTTGAAAGGAATGAAATTTAGTTTTAAGGCTTAAGATAAGACATTACTAATAATATATACCTTAAGTAATTGGCTGTTTTATTTATCTTCCCATGTCAATATTACATCTCATAATGAAGCGAAAACATATCTTCAAAAAAGCTTAGCTACGATGATTTATCATGCAGGCCTTGCAATTAATGTTGATGAACAATTAAATTGTATTGTTGCATCTTAAGCTATTCGGTTTTTATAAATATATTGGACCTCATACTTCTAATTTTGACAAAATACATATTGAAGTATATAGTTAGTTGAAACTGAAGTCCAATAACTAATGGAGTTATCAAATGATAATTTGAGACACGAGATTTGTGCGTGATATGACTTGAAAATTACAATCTTTACCTTTTAGGTGTAAATTCCATGTCTTAAATTGTAAGATAATTTTTTTTTAATTATTGGACTTTAATTGCTATTGATTTTAGCTCCATTTGATTAGAGGGATGGAGAGTAAGAAGGATGGAGAGGATTATAGTAATTCTTCATGTTGTTTGGTTGGATGGAGGGAGAGTAAGAAGGATGGAGAGGATTATAGTAATTCTTCATGTTGTTTGGTTGGATGGAGGGAGAGTTGAAAAGATAGATGATAATTATTTATTTAATTACTATATAGTCCATTTTATTATTTTTTAATAATTTATTTTGATTGGTGAAAAAGTAATTTTCATTTAAATTTGAATGGATTGGTTGGATCATTCCATTGATAGAATGATCTAAAATGGTGGGCTCGGAGAAAGACACTCTCCCTCCTCTTCTCCTTGCTACCAAACAAGAGATTCACCCTCTCTCTCCACCACTCTCCGTCCCTCCATCTCTCACTCCTACCAAACATACTCTTAAAGTACTTTAGGGTGCATTTTGTCAAAAATTAAAGTCCATGATTTGTTATGTAAAAAATAAATAGTTTGAGGTGCAACAATGCAATTTACACTTTATGTTTACTATGATCTTTTTATTTTCTTTCTTTTATGTGCTAGAAAAATATTTTACAATCCTACACTAGAGAGTGAAAAAAGACCATATATCATAGGACTACTTTTTATAAAACCGCTATATTTGTATCATAATTTATTAGTTTTATCTACTTTTTTTAATCTTAATATGATTTTAACTGGATATAATATTTATAAATATACACTCCTAATACGTACTCCTACTACCTTACATATAGAAAGCACCAATTGAAGAAAAAAGAATAAGACCGGCCAGTAAACCACAATTTTATAAACAAGTTCGTCAATAGACAAAGGAGTACTTGTCCAACCAATAGGATGAACATCATATGATCCATAAAATGATTTGTTTTAAAATGAGCAATATTAAAATTACCCATTAAAATGGAGCTTCTTTTTATTTCTACTCCTTAACATTAATCTATATATTTTTTACTTTTTAAATTAGAATTAGTCGAGTTTTTTTTAAAAGAATATTTTTAATAATTCAAATACTTAAAAAAATAAAATCCGTAATTTTCTCTTTTAAAATTAGACTCATTAATTTTTCGAGTTAGGTCAGACTATTCCACTCTATATTGATAGGTTCCAGGATTTATTTTATAGTCGATGGAGATATGGGATGAGCTAACTTCGGTGATTTTTTTTAACTAGACAAAAAAAAAAAAAAAAAAAAAAAAAAGAAGAGAGAAAGCAATATCGATGGACATGTTCTAATATTGATCATTGATGTAACCCGCGACCAACCTCCTTTTGTTTTTTTTTTCTTCTGTTAAATGGACTCTTACGCACCTGTCAGTTTTCACATGATCTTATGTATATATTGCATGTATCAATTTATTATTACTAATTCACATATAATTAAACCGATGAAATGCCAAATAAAATATATTAGAACAATCATATAATCGCCAAGATCCATATTATATTGTACCATGTGATCCATATTAGGTAATAAAATATATATATATATATATATATATTGTCAGATCCATATTATATTGTACCATGTGATCCGTTCGTTGTCTTCAACTTTTAATTGTATACATACAACATTGCTACATGTGCCAGAGATTTACGATCTGATACGATTAGGATTTCAATGGGCGCCAAGTTATCGTTAAACACAAAATAAACCGCCTCTTTTGATTTAACTAATGATTTTGTGCTCGTGCGGAATACTAATATTATTGACCTTGCAGCATGAACATATTGGGATGGACTATTATGGTGTCGTTTGGCATTAATGCAGCGATAAGGTCAGTGACATGTAGAATCCCAATATAAACCTATGACTGCTATTTCATTGAAATATGTGTTCCATATCTCATTTATGCAAATAAATCATTTCAATATTACCTAAGATTTTACAACATTAATTAACTAACATCCTGCAGTGTGAGAGTATCAAATGAGTTAGGAGCAGCTCACCCGAGAACAGCTAAATTCTCATTAGTGGTGGCAGTGATAACTTCATTTCTAATTGCTGTCGTCTTATCACTTATTCTGATTATCACACGTGATGAATACCCATCCTTATTTTCTAAAGACACGGACGTCAAAATTCTTGTTAAGCAGCTCACCCCAGTGCTGGCAACTTGCATTATCATTAACGATGTTCAACCCGTTTTATCCGGTAATTAATTTATCCTTGACATTAATTTGTAATATCTTTGTTTTTGCTTATTTATATGTTTTTTTTTTTTTTTTTTTTTTGCGTGTTTTTTATTTACTTTTTGAGTATCTTAGGTGTTGCCGTTGGAGCGGGATGGCAATCTTTCGTAGCATACGTGAACGTTGCATGCTATTATCTATTTGGAATCCCGTTAGGCCTTTTACTGGGATACACGCTCGACATGGGTGTTAAAGTGAGTATACTGCGGCCTCGTTTATTTCATCAATTCGAATTTAGAATTTGAGTTTTGTTACAGTAAAAAGCTCTCAGAAACAGTCACATCTAACTTTTTTACTACAGTAAAAAGTTTTAACATAAAGTCACATCTCAACTTGAATTAGCGAACTAAACGGGCCCTGCATATGTGAGCTCCACACACCAAGGTGGATCTTGTTTAGAGTAAATAATTAACAATAATAGCCCAAAAAGGGCAAATTCTCAAACTTTTTTTTTATGTCGTTTTTCTTTCGCCCCAATAATTTTCAGGGAATTTGGTATGGAATGCTGTCGGGGACAGTGCTACAAACTTGCGTTCTCTTCTGGATGGTTTACAGAACCAATTGGAACAGAGAGGTAATCTATACTTATGCTAAGACAATAAAGTGTATGATATATATTGTTGGGTTGAAACCAACACAAGATTCTGAAAAAACGGAATGAGAAAGATCACAATCAACACAACAAATTTACCGAGATTCGGGCAAAGAATTTGCCCTACGTCCCTGTTGAGCTCTCTCACAAGAAGCGCTTCCACTATTAGATCAAAGATTACACCCTCACAATTCACAATCTCAGAGAGACAAACAATCTGATCGAAAACCAATTACAAGAAAGAATCCTAAGAACGTTTACAGGAGAAAACCCCTATAAACTCTATGTTTTTCTCTCAGTACCTCCAAATTCTCTCTTTCTGTCTCTACAAGTTGTTTTCGACTCTCTCTCTCTAGAAGTGAATATAATTCTCTCAAAGAAGCCAGAATGAACTTATACATCAGAAGTCGAAATAGCCAGCACCGACTCATTAAGCCATCCACATGTGCATCTGTGATTGGCTGTACACTAGCTCTCCCTCTTGCAAAACGGCAAGTCATTTTGATCTAATAGTGAAGCTGATAATTGGATTGATGTCGTTTTACTTGGAATTACTCCTTCATATATAATATATATATATATATATAAGAAATGTAATTAATAAAGATCGCACACATTAATGCAGGCCTCTAAAGCGGGAGAGAGGATAAAGAAATGGGGAGGGCATTCAGATTCCAAAGGGAACGATGTGGAAAAATGAAGAGCGACGTCAAATGTACAAGGACAAAACATGACGATTAGATATTTGACCGGAGATTAGTTCTGCTTTTGCAAGCAAAATGAAAAATATATATATATATATATATATGAATTATGCTGTGTTATATTATCATTGGTACTATTGTGTAACGGGAAAACTCATTTTCTTGCAACTTTTGAGAAATAACCATGTTGGCCTCATGATGATTAGATGATCTCCTTCCAGTAAGTTTTTTCACGCTTGAGATCTGTTGGGTTAATTATAAGCTAAAACAACCAGGGCCACCGCCAAACGTTATAACTTATAACCAAAACGTAAGTATAATTTTATTTTATTTTTTATAAACTGACGAGAATAGACAACTAGTATCTAAGTTTGCCGAGACATTCTAATTAAGTTGGCACACTCTTAAAATCTATCCTCTACCAAGTCTATCACTCCAATATTATTAATAAGAAAACAAAAAAAAATTACAAAAGATGAAAGAAACTGTGACATAATAGCTTGAAAATAATAAAACAGAAAACAACAAAAAAAAGGCCGAAACAGAACAAAACAATAGTCAGAAACTCATTTCACAGGATAAATTCTGAAACTTACACCTTGAAAGAAAGCTACAATTATATGCATCGTTAAAAACCTTTTAGCCAAAACCCAATAAAAAAACTAAAAGGGAAAAAGAGTACATATTTACTCGCAGAGTTGACTATGAGAAATTTATAATTCAGAAGACCTTTCATAGCCCTACTACCAATTGCGTTGCAGAAATTGGGAACAATGAACTATCAGGAAGTTGTTTGTGAAGAAACTCTAAAAGAAGTCAACTTATCAACCATATAATTGCCCTCTCGAAAAATATGCGAAGCCCAGAAAGAAAGAGAATTCAAAAAAAAAAAAAATCGCCCGAATCCAACTAGACTTGAATCTCCAAAAAACCTCAACGCCTTTTGAGATCAAAAGATTCACCACATATGTCGAGTCACATTCAAACCATAAAAAATTTCAATTGAATCTTTTAGCAAATTCAATGGCTAAAATAACTAAGTATAGTTTGCGCACTACTTGCTTATGCTAAAAAGAATAATAGTAACAAATTAATAAGAACAATCATAATAAGTATATAGTAATATATAGATTTATACCCTCTATTTTAGGTTTGTTCTGAATATATATATAGTATATCTAATATATCATATCTTTTTTATGCTTCATCATTGGTAGACTTTAACTGAATACAAAATATTTTATACCTTATCTGAACCGAAGCTTGATTGACTACGTATAAAAGAGACTTTTAACACATTTTTGAGAAAGAAAAAGTAAAAAAGAAAAGAAGAAAGCTTAAACGAAGCCACCTCTCTCAGCTTCAACAATATTCTCTCATCTTCTCTCATCAACACCTCATATGCCTGAAGCATATTTTTACCTCCAAACCAACACCAAAAATAAATAAATAGATAAATACACAAATAGAAGGGAACAACTCTTTTTTTTTTTTTTTTTTTACCTCAATTTCTCTGCATTCGTCTCATGTTATTACTAACCAAACAAGCCCCAGGAAGAAAGTGAGAAGAAGCGAATGGAGAAGGACAGGCCCACAATTAATTAGCTCGTCTAGTTGAAGCTTAAAGTTCTGATTATAAAGAGATAATTACTCGCAATATTTTATACCGTGAGTTGAAGTTTAGCAAAATTTTTAGAATTTTACAAAAAAATAACAAGAATATCATAGTACTTGTCATAATGATATCAAGTTTTATGCAATGATATTGACATTATTTTAATGATATCAAATTTTGCTATTATTATAATATATCATAATATTTCAAACATTTTGTTATATTAAACTTTACTATGTACATTTAAATTGAGCTGTAGATGTTCAACAATATTGATGGGATCATCTTCAACGGGGACATCACGACCAAAGGTAGGTGGCAATTCTATTGCAACTCCGTAGGATTCACGACTGGAGGGTCGTGGCTAAGCAGGCCGAAAACGACAAAGAGGACTAAGGAGATCTTATTGGGGATGATTCTCCAGTTGGGGAAGTGTTTGTGACTGATGGTAAAGGACGGAGATTTTAGTAGATGTTTAGTTCATAAATTTAAAATTATGATTTAGAATCATTATCGTTTTACGTGTGTTTTTTTTTAGAGAAAAACACTATAGAGAATCATAAATCATGATTCAGAATCAAGAACGAATGCAGAAAACAAACATCCCTTTAGCGTTTTGGTCCCATTGTGGAGGAGGGAAGAAAAAAAGCTCAGGTTTAGGTTTTTTTTTATAGGATAAATGTTGTAATAATCACGGGTAGGATGTTTTATTTTTATTTAGTAGTCAATCTTTTTTACCATTCGATTTAGATTAATGTCGTTTACTTGCACCCCATCTGTAGAGAATTTTAACGCCCCAGTGACCCGCCTCCAATTTGATTTTAATAATAATAATAATTCTAGTGATATCAATTCTTTCATCGACTTCTTAATAATAACTCATTTGACAAATAATTCAATCAAGCTTAAATGGTGAATGTCATGTCAAGTATTTAGTGACCAAAGATTATATTTCATTTCACTATAAGTAACAAAAACGACAATTCATTCATAAATTATGTATCATGAAAAGGGTTTATGATCAGTTTCATAGCCTTGACGTTAAATATTTGCCAACAATTAATTACTAAGATAAACTATATTGGAGAAGCTTAGCTATAATTCCGTCCACTTTCCACTTTTCTTTCAGACTATCTTCTGTAACATGAGTTGTGATTTTTGCAGCATGAACATAGTGAGTTGGGCAGTTATGGTATCATTTGGCATGAATGTAGCCAGCCATAGGTGAGTTGAATATTGCAGAACCAAAAGTAATACTAATGACTTGGAAAAACCAATATATATATGCAACATATATATATATATATCATTTTAATATCTTATCACTTGAAAAAAAAAAATGTAGTGTGAGAGTATCAAAGGAACTAGGAGCAACTCACCCAAGAGCGGCAAAATTCTCAGTGGTGGTGGCAGTTTTATTCTCCTTCTTAATTGGTCTCCTCTTATCACTTATCTTGACGGCCACTTGGAACCAATATCCCTCCTTGTTTTCCACCACTAATGAGGTCCAAACACTAGTCAAGAAGCTCACATCATATTGTTGCCTCTCTCCGTTCTTATTAACAACATTCAACCCACACTCTCAGGTAATTTCACCTTCTTTTCTTCTTCTTTTTTTTTTTTTTTCCTGTTCTTGGGATTTTGTTTGAATGAGCAAAATAGTACTACACTTAATTACAGTACTGTCAGTACGTATCCAACCAACTATGCATGCAGGAGAAGAAGGGAAATATACTACTTTGGAGGGGATAAAAAGTTAATGACAAAAATTTGAGCAAAAGTTAGTAGGTTGTATATACCGGAATTATTAGACCATCTTCAATGTAAATGTTAATGTCAATTGTATATTTAGAATTAAAGTTATGATATGGTATGTTATTTTCATTTTTACTCAAATGTTAAATCTATTTTTTCCTATAATTTTTATGCGAAGTTGTAAAAATAAACTTTTATTTTTAAAATAATTAAAAAATGTAAAAGTTGCATTGATTACATGGAAAAAATAAACATTTCAACCAATAGTAATCAAATATCAAATTTTTCATATGTTATACTTTGTGAGAAATTTATCACAAAGTATAGCTATGACACAACAAATAGTATTGCATTAGAGAGTATTTTTTACACTCAAATGTTAAATTTACAATTGACATATTAATTATAGCATTATATTAGAGATGTTCTTACACCGTAAATTTATAAAATTAATGGCAGAAACGTGAGGGAAAGTTAAAAAAAAAAATAGAGAAAGGGGAAAGAGAAGAAAAGCAAAATAATGGAAGTGATGTAGAACTGTAGAGGGAAAGGAGAACAGGAAAGAGGAGGAAGGAAAAGAGATATAGGAAGAAATTGAGATAAAGAGATGATGAAGAAAAATCAAGAGGGAGAATTTCTGTAATTCTGTTCAATCATCAATCGTCTATGAAATTGTAGTCGATTCATAGGATAATTACATAACTAAAACAGGAACTATATATAAAACCAGAAAACTTTCCAAAATCAAACTAAGGAGAAAAAAAAAAACATTCATTTCCTATGTTTATCTTCCTCATCTTAAATAAGGGTAAAAATTAAGATAACGCATAAATGAAAATTTCATGAATACTATTTACAACAAGTTTTTGTTTTATCTTTGAATATTTACAACAAGCTTCAGTAAGTATACTATTTACTTTTCTGATTTAAAATTATGTTATACCCCCTATCATTTTCGCTATAGATGTTGCGCACCGGATGCACATGAATATTTAACTTTTGGTCATCTCTTTCCTCTTTACATACTTATAATCTTTCAGGGAATTTGGAATGGAATGCTATCAGGGACAGGGCTGCAGCCTTGTATACTATTTTGGATGGTTTATAAAACTAATTGGGGCAAGGAGGAAATACAGTTTACTTTGTTCCCACAAATTTAATTTCGTTACGAAATAAGCCAATGGGAACTAAAGTTCTTCAGCTAGCATGATCAGCTGCGCATAATTTATTCTAGTAATTACAAACCGCAGAGTAAAAGACGTATATAATCTGAATGAGATATAGACCTTATTCATTTCGCGAATTCAAATTTTCAATTCGAGCTGAGATATGACATTTTCTGAAAACTTTTCACTGTAGTAAAAAAAAGTAGATGTGACATTTTCTGTGAACTTTTTACAAATTTAAAACTGAAAATTTAAATCAGTAAAATAAACGATGCCTTAACATGATATGAATTGCAGGCCTCCGCAACTAAAGACAGGATAAAGAAATGGGGAGGGCAATAGATTCCAAAATTGCATTAACAGAGATCAGACCGATTGAGAGTTAGTAGTGTTGTATCTTCAAAAAAAAAGCTATTAAATTTGTATATTTTTTTTACATGACAACAGTAAGAAATGTATAATTCTGACAAAGTATTTTCTGTAATATTATTAAATATATTTTGGAACGCAAAGCTGTAATTTAGAACTCAATCGCACCCCATTAGCAGCCAAAAAAAAAAAAATTTTGCAATAAAAAAAAAAGTCAGTTACAACGTTTGAAAATTATCCACTGGCATTAGCCTGCCCACCTCCTTCCTTTTCCACTTGCTTACCCACACTTGGGAATGGTCTAATTATGGGCGAGAACAACCGGGGCAACCCCAAAACTGCCGGACTGAAACGTAAATTAGAATTAATATTAGGAACTTTTTTTGTAGTTGCAAAAATGAATTACAGTAACCCCTTTCTATTCAATTGTGTATCAGAATCTATCTGTTCTGCATACTTTTTAATTTTATGTAATTTTAATCAAACCTAATTGTCAAAAACTAGAACGATTAGTAGGGCAGACTACTGTAGAAACTCCTTTAATATTAGAGATTTTCTCGGATAGGCCTCCCAATATCAGTATCTTACTATTAAATTTAATCAAAATCACATCAGATTATAAAAATATGCAAAACAACCAATTTCTGATGCAGATTTGACAACTGAAAAATAAAGAACTATCAATATTTCATTTTTTTTAATCCTACCAGAGACTTTAATCCTACCAGAGACTCTAATATTATTGATGTCCCTAAACTTTGAGGTCATTCGTGGATTCTGGAATGAACAATATAATTCCCTAACACAAACACACACCTCCACAAGTTACAATTAGTGAGTTTACACAAGATCTATCACAACCTGCCAACGACCATCAAATGAGTAGTGTGGGGGGTTGGAAGTAGACATGGCGGAGCGTGGATTGAATCCCGCATTGTATTAAAAACTAAAACCGATCTATCACAACCAAATGCCATTGCGGAAATAGTTTCCAAAGGCCTAAGAATATCAAGCAAGAACTGTATCTTTAGGGGGGGAAAATGTACAACAATCGGATTGTTACATAATTCATTGAAGTGGCTAAGTGGTGAATGATTTGAGTTAGCTACCATGACGCCCATCTAATGACTAACAATTAGCACAGATACTTAAACCATACAGGTTTTTAAACAGTTCCTAAGACACAAATTCCTACTCAGAGCAATAAGCATACCAAAATTTAAACCATCAACAAACATGAAGATACATTCATAAAATTTCACCCAACCCACATTTCCCCCACTCACAAAACCATTTTCTATCACTGACCAAACCAAATAAAAGAAAGGTAAGTAAAAAAGCAAGATACTAATTTCATTTCCCACAGTACAGGGCACCATGGGGCGAATACCTAAATCTTAATCCATCATAAAGCACATTTTGGAAACAGCAATAATCAGCAGTCCCTTTCATCTTAAGCTTTGGAAATTTTTCATTTTACGACGCTTCTCATATAAATAACAAGCCCTCAAAAGAATTTATCGATATCAAAATTCACATAATCTGGATTACCAAACTCCATTCCTAAAATTCCAAGCTTTATAATTACGGAAAAAAAGTAAAGCCTATTTTTGCACATCCACTGAAGCATATAACAAAATAAAGACCATATCGGTTTAAATTTCATAATCTTAAAATATCCATCGAGACATAACAGAAATGAAGTTCGATAGTAACTCTAAAATAAGGATCCGAAAACCGAAAATTACAACCCAAGAAAAAAAGCCAAAACTTTCTAAATCGCAAGAGAAAACCTCAGACCTAGGCGGTGAGGACGACGGCGCCGCCGGCCTCCTTAATCTTCTTCTCGGCGATCTTGGAGACGAGCTTGGCCTTGACGACGACAGGCTGATTCTCCGGCAAGACTCCTTTGCCCAAAACCTTGAAGTATCCGAACTGAGTGACATCGATGAGAGGGACGTTGTCCTTGGAGGCCTTGTCCTTGACCTCCTGAGGAACCATGGCCCAGAGCTTGTCGATGTTGACGATCGGGCAGTAGAATTTGTTACGGAGCTTGTGGAAATACCTCATACCGACCTTGCCGAAGTAGCCAGGGTGATACTTGTCGAAGAGGATTCTGTGGTGGTGCATACCACCGGCGTTACCGCGACCACCGGGGTGCTTCCTGTGCTTGCCGATTCTTCCATGGCCGGCGCTCACGTGCCCGCGCTTCTTCCTGTTCTTCTTGAATCTGGTCGTCATCTCCGCCTTCTCTCTCTCTCTGCTGTGTGACTGAAAGCTGGGACTTCGACGGCTGAGGAAGAAAACGAGGGTTTTGTTATTTATCTGGAGAGATTGGGATCTTAGGGGATGTTTGCGTTTTTATTTTACTATTGTGCCCTTAGGGTTAGGGTTTTCGAGGTGCAAAGATGGAATTTACTCGGTTGGGCTTGATTTAACTTCTGGGCCTGTTTGATCTGGGCTTTACATTCTGTGTCAAGTGAACCTTGGGCTTTTAAGTAGGGCATTGACTTTGGTAAAGAGTTGATTACAAATAGGAGAGGTAAAAAAATTATTATTTATGTTAAAACAATTATCATTTAATTAAGGGGAAATAGAAAATCACGATGACACTATTTAAAATGATAAAACTAATAAGTCTGTACAAAATCGTATAAATTATTTACTTTTCTCATTATGTAAATTTAGAGATAATTACTTCTGAAAAAAATTTGGAGTTGAAAATTTCATATTTTAGTTGAAATTTATCAAAATTTTCAAAATATTATAAAAAGAACAAAAATGACACAATAATTATCATAATAATAATAAATTTTGTGCTATATAATAATATAGTCAATTTGCTATATTTGAACTTCACCATTTAAATTTTGTTGCATGTGTTGCATGTGTAAAGAGCTCTACATACATGTCGATAAAATGAAACATAGAATGTGATGTATTTCATATACAAGCCAGTAACATAATTCGTAATAACATTCTTAATACTTTGACAATCACTTTTAAAATCAGTTATACAAATTCTTAACTATCCATGTAAAAAAAAGCACATAAAAAATCATGAACATTGATAATATTACTAAAGTAAAAAACATATCCTAGACATGGAGTTTAAAGTGATTATTGGTCCGTTTAGTTCACTGATTCGAGTTTTTAATTTGAACTGAGATGTGATTTTATTAGAGAGCTTTTTACTATAGTAAAAAAGTTAGATGTGACTGTTTCTGAGAGTTTTTTACTGTAGTAAAATTTAAATTTTAAACTCGAATCGGTGAAATAAACGGGACCTATAACTATCGCTTTAGTAAAAATATGGCATGTTTATTAAATTAATAAAATTGAAATATAGTAATTTATTAAAACATTCTATAAATAATAAAATTACAAAGTTATTATTATATTAATTTTTATTTTTTATTTCATAAATTATGTAGTTATTGTAATAATAATTTTATTTTGTTTTTTTTTTTTTTTTGCTATATTTCAATATAATTAGTAAGGTTGTCATATGTTAACTCGCCTTTGATTTTAGCGAGAGAAATCAACTTTAAAGAGTAGCCCCACAAGCAAGGCACAGACGAGTTATATATATATATATAAACTAGGTAATTGATATTATTAATCCATGTATATCTTTTAATTTTGACATATTAATTCCTAAACTTTCATTTTTTTGACAATTTTAGTCCTTAATAATAAAATTGATAAATGATTTCTGAAATTTAACAAACATAATCATATGTCCATTACGTGATAATCTTAAATTTTATAAAAATAGTTACATTACATGTAAAATATTACTACTAAAACCCATTAAAACTTTAATATTTTGCATTTATTGTAACTATTTGTGTGAAATTTTTAGTTATTATGCATTACGAATGTGATTATATATGTTAACTTTAAAAATTGTTCGTTAATCTTAATATTAATGACCAAAATTATCAAAAAAAATAAAAGTTCAAGGACTAACATTAAAAAAATTATGAATAAAATTATTTTGATGTTATGTGTTATAACAAAACATGTTTTTAATACATTATATTTTTTATAATATTAAAATAGTATTTTGACGTTTTAAAAAATATTTTTTTTATTCAGATTTTTTTTATATAAAATGACATATTCACCCTTCTAATTAGTTTCCTTATTGTTAATTCATTTCTTAAAAACGTAATAATGTTTTAAATAAAGTACAAGATTTTCATCTTCTTCCTCCCGTAAAAAACAAAAAAACTACATCTGTAAATGCAACATATATGTAAATCAAAACACCCATATTTAAAAATCAAAATAGAAATTTCAAAACAAATCTCATACTCAGAACAAATCATCTTCAAATCTCAGAAGAAAAAAAAAATCAACATCATGAACAAATCTCATACTATCTTCTCTGATTCTTCATCTCCTTTCCAATTTCTATTCAAACCCAAACCTAAGGAAGAAAAAAAAAGGTCTCAACGTGAACAAACCCAGTATTGGACGAGAGTCAAGGAGTCCATAACAGCCCAAACTTTTTAGTTTTCTAATTGTTAGTTTTTGAAATTTGTTACTAACAGACGATTCACACCAGTCCTAGATTTTAGGCTTTAGTTTTGTAACAGAGTTGTTAATCTCCTATTTTATGTATATTTTGAATCTTGTAGATCTTGTAAATCTGCCTATATATACACGGCAATGAAATGAAATAAATTAAGTTCACATAAATCATTTTTCCTTTGGAATAGGGAGTGATCCGTCAACAAAACCAAGTTTGTTTTTTTGCAGGAAGTGTCATTGTTACAGCGCGACTCCATGGTTCATAATTATCTCCTATTAATAGAGGTGTGACAAGAACAATAGAGGGGCTGTCTGAGTGATGAATGGCATAAGGATATGGTTTGGGAGATGGTGATGATGTTACAAAACTAAAGCCTAAAATCTAGGATTGGTGTGAATCGTCTGTTATTAAAAAATTTCAAAAACTAACAATTAGAAAACTAAAAAGTTTGGGCTGTTATGGACTCTTTGATTCTCGTCCAATACTCCCCCTCAAGTTGGAGTTGGAATTGAAATGTCAAGGACACCCAACTTGTGAAGTAGTCGGCGATAAGCGTCACCTCCAAGTGGTTTGGTAAAAATGTCTGCCAATTGGTCGCGAGATTGTAAGTAGGAAGGAGCAAGAAGTCAAGTTTGATTCTTTTCTAGAACAAAATGACAATCAATTTCAATATGCTTGGTGCGTTCATGGAAGACAGGATTTTCGGCAATGTGAAAGGCAGTTTGGCTATCACAATGAACTGGAATTGGTTGTGGATGATTAATACCAAGATCTGAGAGAAGATATTTTAAACACTGTAACTCAGAAATAAGTGCAGCAAGCGAGCGAGAAAATGTCGGTTGTTTTTTTATTTTCCAAGAAATAGAACTGGAACCTAACATGATAAAATAACCAGTAGTGGAGTGACGAGTGGTAGGACAGCTGGCCCAATTAGAATCAGCACATCCGACTAAAGTAAGAGAACTAGATGCAGAAAGAAATAAGTCTTTACCAACAGAACCTTTAAGATAACGAAGAACCCGATTGACAGCATTAAGATGAGAGGAATATGGAGATTTCATTTCATTGCCATGTATATATAGGCAGATTTACAAGATCTACAAGATTCGAAATATACATAAAATAGGAGATTAACAACTCTGTTACAATCTGTTACAAAACTAAAGCCTAAAATTTAGGACTGGCGTGAGTCGTCTGTTAGTAATAAATTTTAAAAACTAACAATTAGAAAACTAAAAATGGACTCCTTGATTCTCGTCCAATACCCAGCTCCCCTCTGCCACCGCATAGCCCACTGCACATTACTCCCTCCGACGATCCCCCAAGCATCGAGAACACCAATTTTTTTTTTTTTTTGAAATTTATACTTAAGTCATGTTCATTCCGATTCAAACTTTTAATTATAAATTTTTACAGTTAAAAATTTTTAAAATATATTATATTTAATTTTTTTTATTATAATTAAATTTTTTTTAAAAAAATATTATATTTTAACTCAAATTAAAAATTTAAATCCGTGAAATGAGAACTTATTTTTTCCTATTTGCAGAGTTGAATGCCAATCCAACGATTACTTCCCGGAAAGCTAAAGAAAATTTCCCGGCAATGGCGAGAAAACTACAGCCATTTAAACATAAGTAATTCAAGTAGTCCACTTGTGCAAATGATATGAAGAAAAAAAAAACCCCTAAAAAAACGATTTCTTGCTTGTTCTGGGTATACCAACGAACAAAAAAAAAAGAATAGCTGTTCTGGGTATACAAAAAAACGATTTCTTGTTCCGGGTATACAAACAAAACAAAACCAAAAAAGGGATTTCTTGTTCATGGGTTCCATCGCCGTGGTTGGGCTCGCTGAAGGTTGGGAAAGTCGGATTTTTTTTTCACGGGGTCCATCTCTCGCTCTTTCTCTAATGCTATGTTTGGTAGGAATGAAAGAAAATAAGATAGAAATTAAATATGAAAGTGATGTAAAATAGTAATGATGAAAAGAAAATTGATTTTCTTTTATGTTGTTTAGTATGAGAAGATGGAAAGAAAATGAACTTACCTTCACTTGTTTGGTATTGGAAGTTAAATTAAGAGGAAAGAAAAAATCTTACTTGTAAATTACTTTTATACTCTTAAATTTTTTGTTTGAATGTTGATAGAGAAAATGGTAGTTTAATAAATTTACTCATTTTAATGAGTTATCTTAATTTTCTATCCAATTTTCTGTCCACTTGTGAAAAGAAAAAAAAATAGTGAGACCTATATATATTATTTTTCACTTCATTTTCTCTTCTTTTTTCTTTTTTTTCCTACCAAACAACTTACATTTTCATTTTTCCTCTTAAAATTCCTCCACATTCTTCCATCCTTCTACTTTTCTTTCTTAGCGAACATACTCTAAAACAAAGTCTCTCCCTCTCTATAGACAAAGTCCGTCTGTCTCTCTCTCTATGCAATAAACACTAAACACAGCTTTTTCTCTACACAAAAAACAGCAAAGCTTGTATTTCTTCAAAGCCCTCGTCACCTTCACCCATACTTCGATTTGGAAGGAGCTTCATTTTCGAACTTCTCCGCGTAATATTCGGGATGAGGGTTGAATTGAATTCTCAAATCTGAGAAATTTTTAGTTAATGCCGCGTTTTAAAATCAAAGAAGCAAAATAAAAAAATGACGACTTCATCAGGAAAGAAAATAAAAAACTATACCCTACGTTTTGTGTGAAGATTAGAGAACGACGATAAAATAGTAAAATTGAAGTTACAAATGAAAATAAGCATAAAAACCAAAATAAAAGTTGTAAGCGAAACCTTAGAACAACAATACATAACCGATAATTATAAAAAAAAAAAATACATAATTGATACTTAAATGACGGAACAACATTTTAATCTAAAGAAAAAAAAAGAGAAATTTCTAAAAATACCGTCAATAAAATAACACTTGCCACTGTTGTTAAAGAAGATAGTTCAAGTCCTAGGTGACTAGCGGTGTAACTCGGCCGGGTAAGTTTAGATTTGGGCCTGAAATTGGGTCGAGCCTCACACTGTGGGTTGAGAAAATTTTGAGCCGCAACACCAGCCCACAAACCTGTAACCCTTCGGGTTATCTCGGGTAGGCTTGGGTTGATCAAGTTAGACGGGTTGGTCAGTTTGAGCTTGAACGTTGGGCGGTTGGGCCTGTGCTGGAGCAACTTTTAGGCCGAAACTTGGTGGTGGCTACTGGCGGTTAACTTGTTTGTCTCCCTATGAATCTCACAAACAGAAAAAGATAACTTGTTTGTCTCCCTATGAATCTCACAAACAGAAAAAGAAAATCATTGATCGACAGAAAACCAAACAAAAATCATCAATGTTTTCGGCTTATTACAGAAATGTTACAAAATCTCAACCTCAAATGAAAATCACGGACAGAAAACCAACCTCACAGTAGCTTGGTGTGATAGCATAAAAGCTTGGCGGAATTGAGGAGGAGGCTGACGACGTCAGTTCGAAACCGCGAGAGACTGGCAATGAAGGAAAGAAACGGCGATGAAGGAAAGAAATGGCGAGAGAAGTCAAATTCAGAAAGGGAGAAACTGAAAAAGAAAATCAGAGACTTGAGAGAGGTAGAGAGTGGCACAAGGGAAGGGAGAAACTGAGAAGAGAAAGAAAGTAGTCTAAGTAGAGGGGCTGTAAGGTTTTTTTACATAAATGGGCATTGCTTTAATCGGCCGGGTCAGAATTTCACGGGTTAAATAGAGCCCGGTCCGCGCACATTACAGGTTGGGCCACTTTCAAACCAAAAAAAAAAAAAAACTATATTTTCAGGTAGGGTCAAATCGAGTAGGGTCGGATCGGGTAAGCCGGATTAGTCGGATTCGAGGTGATTTCTTACGCCCTGACAATGAAAGTGTAAAACTTCAGAATATGTAACTAACTTTCACGAGCTAAAAACGACAATAAAGTAGCAAACGAGTAGACGACTTATAAAGAAAAAACGACAATTCAAGTTCCAGACGACAATAAATTCATGTTAATTCCTTCAAATATTCGGCATCCAATACAGAAAGCACAGCACAAAGTCATATACACCATATTCAACTGCACAAGTTGACATTTCCACAACGAGCTGGATGAATAATAATTATAATATAATTACAAGTACCACATGATGTCAATAGAGATGAATAACATGCAGAAATTAAAATATAAACAGGGGTGTATTTATTTATTTATACTTCATCTTTGAAGAAAGAGGGCTGCTCCAACTAAGCCCACCCATAATGTCAAGGCTATCCAAAAACCCTGGTTCTTCTCTAATCCAACTGGAGGTCGCCACACAAGGAAGTCCGCGAAATAGTCTTTGGATGATGGGAGCTGATTGGTCGTTCCCATGCTCCTCCGATCACTGTCCTTGTATTTATCAGTCCATGTTGCTGCGTAGCTGAATTGGAGTCGCAGATAATAACATGATCAAAATCTTCCAGATGTTGCAAATGAACAGTTCAACATATACCACAAGGACCAGCACCAAGGATATTGCAACTTTTGTAACCAAAGGATAAATACCTGTCATAACTAGAACCAATCAATGGTATGGTTACCATCTCCTCTTGGGATATCTTGAGCTTTGGTGCTTGCAAAATGTAGCGAAGGTCAGCGGCTTGGCGTCGGATGCTGACACTCGGATGCCTTTTCTCCAATTGCTGGTAGAGAGCGATGCACTCCGCGTGGCGGTTATTAGCCTCATACGCCATGGCAAGCCATATTTGGATCTGAAAGGGCAAATAACCAATCAATGTCCAATGCACTAGTACTTCGCAATCAAACATTTGATATAAAATATCATCACCAAATGCCCAAAGAGGAATCCTCATCGGCAGTTAACCAACCTCACCGCCAAACAAAGTGGTCCTAGGTATAATCGTTAGTGCACCTTCTAGGAACTCAATGGCACGGCCATACATGCCCTTCCCGTAAGCTTTTTGCCCCAAATCGAACATCAACTGTGCTGTGGCTCTCCTCTCTGCCTGCTCTTTAGCCACCTGCTCTCACAAGTTACAACCAAAAGAACACATTCATCCTCATCACTACCACACCAAAACCAAACAATAACTTCACTGGCTCCACTTTAAGGAGACATACACGTGCAGCCAAATACTTGAAAAAGATAAATTTTTCATTCCAATACACCCACACCCACCCATATACTTTTTATTCCAAAGACACCCACCCATTAATATATAGGTGCAAATGTCAAACCCAACGTGAACAAAGACAGAAACCATATCAAATTAACATCTCTCACCAAGGAAGTTAAGAAAAAGGAGAACCTTATTTATCTTTTACAATTCACTTATATATGTTGATATCTACAATCAATGAAGTACGTGTTGAAGTATTTAATTTAATTAAACAAGCTTTTCACTTTCTAAAAATAAAACAATGCAAAATTATAATACATTTTTTGAAAAACAGTTTCTTTCCCTTCAAATTTCTCCTATTTTCCCTCCAAATTTCAGGTTTTGAACCGTAAAAAGAAAAAGGACGAACCTTTTAAGTTTTAACTTGCTGAAAGCAGGGGAAAAAAAAAAACAGAAAAATCGTTATAAAACAAGATAAAGCTTTCTTTGTCTTCCAATATATCCCATCTTTTCTATCCAAACTTGGGGTTATCAACAAAGATGAAGAAAAAAGGACCAACCTTTTCGAGCTCCTTCCTAACTCTCATCCGCTTCTGCTCCTCCGTCTCGTCCCCGCCGTCGCCTTCTCCATCCTCCAACTGGCTTTGCAACTCCTCCGCTTTCTTCTCCAACTCCCTCCTCTCCTCGATCTCCTTCACTCTCCTCCGCATTTCCTTCTCCCAGTCGAAGTCCTCGTCCCACTCCTCGCTCCCGTTCCCGTTCTCCCCATCACTCGATCCCGCATCGGGATCCACGCCGTTCACCTTCGAATTCGCCTTTCCACGGGCCACAACTCGCTGGCTCCGACCCTCCCCCTCCGAGTCGAACCCCTTGCCGGCGATAAACGCGCTGAGCCCTTGATTTTCTGATCTCCGCGGCAAATTAAGGCTCAAGCCGCTCTCGATCGCCACCGTACGGCCCTTCCGCTCCGATAGTATACTCCGAGCCGGCGCCACGTCCATTGTCAGAGCTAGATTCCCAAGAACCACCGCCATTGTCGCCGGAGACTGAAGAGAGAGAGAGATTGAGATAGAGAGGGATATGATATGGTGTTCCCGCTGAAAAGACTCTTGTGGAAGATATTTTGAGGTCGTTAATTCTTTAAAGACCAAACTAGCCATAAGCCTTGTGGAGTGACTTTAAACTATGCGTATGAAATGATGAGATTTTAGAAACTTTTGAGGGCATTAATCTTTGCTTTAGCTTGATTGCGTCAAACACGTAACTAGTAAGTAGAAAGCAATACGACGTCGGTTTGTGGTGTTTGTTGCGTTGAAGGCTCGAGCGTCGTCGTGTCGTCTCAAATCCGCCACGCGCCCAAGCCAAAGACCGGTGCCTCTTGTTCTTCCTGGCTTTTGTTTTTTGGTGGCTTCCGCCAAAGCGATAAAAGCCACTCATTCACGGCACGCCGGTTTGACGCCCTGACAGAGAAGAAGAAGAGACGGAGAAAATTTCCTTTACGGAGGACGCCATAGCCTGGTCAAGCTCGTAGCTTTTCACCCCAAAATTTCTCTCTATCTGGCTCTGAAACTTCATGTTTTCAACCATGGCGATTCCGCTCTGCAATACGCAGCCTCGCCTCCTCTCCTCGCTCAATCACAGACGTACCCTTATCAGAACTCACCACAAAAATCTCCATTTCACCTCCGCGTCGAAGCTCCGGCCATCTCTGTCTCTATCTCCCTTTCAATCTCTCCATTTATCCAATTCAAGACGCGTTCCTTCGCTGCCGCTGAAATCGGCGTCGATTAACGGCTACTCGGTCCACGACGGCGCGGAGGAGTATGTAAAAAGCCGCGGAGAGGCCGAGGTTGACTTATCGGAGAGGCTCCGGAGGTGGATGGCTTTTGTGAGGTCAATCTTGCCAGGCGGAAGCTGGTGGGGCTTCAGCGAAGATGTCGAAGTTCGGATTTTGGCTGAGCCGGTGACTGTGTCGCGGGCGCTTGTTCGGATGTGGCAGTTGGTCGCTAATGACCGTTGGATAATCTTCGCAGCATTCTCTACCCTAATTGTCGCGGCGGTGAGCTTCAAGCACTTAATTTCTTTCCTACAAAGTGTTTCTTTGTTTTATATCATCATTATTATGTATATGTATCTACTTTAATGCTTTGATTGAATTTCTGGGACAGCTTTCCGAGATTTCGATACCGCATTTCTTGACGGCATCAATATTCACCGCACAGAGCGGCGAAATCGCGGTGTTCCGTCGAAATGTGAACCTCTTGGTTCTGTTATGTATCATTGCCGGAATTTGCAGGTCAAGATCTTGTATGTCAGCAATGTTTCTGTAAATTATTTCCTTGTTATCTCCATGTAACTACTGAAGTTTGGATTTTTGACCATCTTAGTGAATAATGTAACACAGCTGCTGACGCTTTACTCTGTTTATATGCTCCAGCGGTCTACGAGGTTGCTTCTTTGGCATAGCAAATATGATCCTTGTGAGTTTCTGTTCACATATGATGTTGTTCTATATATGAAGCATATATATTTCTCATATGTTTTAGCATATACGTAATTTTTTTTTTTTGGTTCAAATACATGGGAACTTCTTGAATGATCAAATAGACAAAGAAGTTCTCCCATTTGATGATCACTTCATCTGTCACTTGAAAAGTTTACATGACATAAGTTTCCAAATAATTGACATTACAAATCTGTAAGATGTAATTTACAAGGCATTTCAATGTCGGAAGAATTTTCTGATTTTTACTGGGCTATGCGTGTGGTGATGACAAATGACTATGGAGTTTATGGTCCTCTAACTTTTCATGTTACAAATTACTATATAATTTTCTACTCAACCAGAGCTTTCACATCTTCTGCAGGTTAAGCGCATGCGAGAAACATTATATTCTGCTCTTCTTCGTCAGGTCCTAATGATTTTGAGAGATAATTTCTCATTATTTAAGTCTATGGACGAGCTATTGCTATTTAGAATTGACAGCCTGTTTTAATTTATTTTTATAGTATTTCTATTTCAGGATATATCTTTCTTCGACAATGAAACAGTTGGTGATTTGACAAGTAGGCTTGGGGCTGATTGTCAGCAAGTCTCACGAGTCATTGGAAATGATCTCAATTTGATATTTCGCAATCTTCTTCAGGTTCTTATGCTTATCACAACGTTAGTGCCTTTTGGTGTTTCTATATAATTTGGGGCATAAATTTGATTATCTGGTAATCTTTAGGGGTCAGGTGCAATGATCTACTTGCTAATCTTGTCATGGCCTCTTGGTTTAAGCACATTGATGATATGCTCTACTCTAGGAGCAGTTATGCTACTTTATGGCCGGTAAGTTACACCCAAGATTCTTTAGATATACTTCTTCTATATACCAGGTTGCTTTGCCTGAAAATATTGCTATTTGTTGTGCATGACTTGTTAAAGAGATGTATGGTTGTTGATTTAAGTAAAGGTAACCATCTGATTCAGGCTTCGTGTGAAGACTGCATGCCACCAGTTGTGTTTTGCTTAGGTAATAGGTTTCTGAAGATAAGAAAGGAGAGAAACTGTATCAATATTTCAAGAAAAGAAAATTCCCCATGACATTAGAAGATACCAATCTCAAAATGAAAACTGCTTACCTATTTTGTTTAAATGACATCAAACATGTTCCTTCCTGTAGGTACCAGAAAAAGGCTGCAAAATTAACTCAAGAATTCACTGCTTCTGCTAATGAGGTACAGTATGACAGCTTTAGCTATTTTACTTTTGAAGATTACGTTTCCTTAGACTTTTCATTATGTATTACAGGTTGCACAAGAGACATTTTCTTTGATGAGAACTGTTCGTGTTTATGGAACTGAGCAAGAAGAAATCGGAAGGTAATAAATACTAGCAGAATTTCTTTTGTTGATTCGTTTTTACCTGAACTTTCTTTGAGACGCCGGGTACTAAAAGGTAGCTTAGAGAAGGTAGACATGTACTTGAGGAGGTTCTGATAGATATATTTATTCATGTTTCCTGTAATGTTTTATAGATACAAGCAATGGCTTGGGAAGTTGGCTGATATAAGCTTGCGACAAAGTGCTGCTTATGGTTTTTGGAACTTGAGCTTCAACATGCTTTATCATTCAACTCAGGTATAGCCTCTTTATTGTCTCCCGAAAAAAAAAAAAACAAAAAAAGAAGAAGAAGAAGAAGAAGAAGAAGAAAGAAAAAACAGTTCTGATATCTCAAGATACTTTTCTGCGGACTTCACTTCTTACCAAATCACCAAACTTCATTCACTATTTTCTTTTATACTTCATCGCAGGATAATCAGCAATCTATATCGCAATATAATTTTTCCCCCTTTCCAAATGCTTGAACTCAAATATGGAAATTCTAATGGTCAACTTGAGTGAGATGCACCTGTTGTTCTATCTATGCCTAGAATCTAAAGAGCCATTAGATTTTGGGCATTATCAATTAAGTGGATCGTATAATTGTTTTTTTGGATTTTAACAGTATGCTTTTGAGACCAAATCTCGTGAAAATATGTCTTGCTGAAAATGGGATAACACTATTTAAAATTTGAAGTCATCTTAGTTGACTTTTACTGGACAAATTTAATTTTATAGGTTATTGCTGTGCTGGTAGGAGGAATGTCTATTCTAGCTGGTCATATTACGGCAGAGCAACTTACAAAGTTTATATTGTACAGCGAATGGTTGATTTATTCAACATGGTGGGTGGGGGATAATTTATCTTCTTTGATGCAATCTGTTGGTGCAAGTGAAAAAGTCTTCCAGTTGATGGATCTGTCGCCTAGTGACCAATTTATATCTAAAGGTAAGCAATTTGTGAACTTAGTCGAAGCTCTCATATTTAAGCAATTTGTCTTACATGTTCCTTTCCAAATCCTTTTTTCTTTGTTCCCATTTAATATGACTATAGTTGGTCAAGACGAGGCAAATCCAAGCTCTTAGGTCCACATAGCTATTACTTAAATATAATAGTTGTTAACGCTTACGTGCAGACAACTCTTTATATTGCTAACGACCAATGTTGACCAAATAGAATCAATGGTCGCTTGAGAAAAAATTTTCATGTGGTAAAAAACTGTATTGGTAGTTGACTCTCTTACTCCTTCTTGCAACATTATTCTAGCAAGAGTAATTCCACATGCTTTTCTCCTTTATTGAGAACTATTTTTCTAACTTATTGGATCTAAATGTCAATTTGTTACAGGATCAAAGTTGCAAAAGCTAAAGGGACAAATTGATTTTGTGAATGTCTCCTTCCATTATCCTTCGAGGCCAACAGTATGTTTCCTGTCCTCAATTTTAGATTTACATTCGCGATTCTAATTTGACGCACTAATTCTTTTACGCCCTCTTATGTGCTCGACCACTGAAATGGAATATGAATGGTGATTGGACAGCAATAAATACATCTCAAGTATTGATTGTTTCTTTCTAGTCGTTTTTCCATAAGCACTTTCCCTCTCATTGAGATGAATTTGCCTAAACTTGTTGCTAATGAAGAAAGAATTATCCGATGTTTGAATAGGTGCCTGTGCTGCAACGGGTAAGCATATTAGTGAATCCAAATGAAGTGATCGCAATTGTAAGGAAATGCTTGCTCTCTCTTTATTTTGTTTCTTGCCTCTGTAAATTGTGATGACGGGAAGAAATGACTTTTTGGTTGTTAATTTTTTTTCTCTTAGGTTGGTCTTAGTGGTAGTGGAAAAAGCACACTTGTGAATCTTTTGCTTCGTCTTTATGAGCCAACAAGTGGTGAGGTAATTTTTCTTCTGCCTTTCATCTATACTTCATACAAACTGACATAACAGATATGCAAAAAGATAGTATATGTGAAACTAGTTTCAATTTAACACACATATTTTTAAAGTGGGTGCAAGTTGCTCTTAGAAATTCTCCCATTAGGAGGTTAAATTTCACAATTTAAGCAAGCAGAATTTTTTTTTCTCCTCATATTTATCTGATCTCTTGTCAAGTTAATGTGCTTTTTGAGGTTGATACTTGATACACTACTAGTATTCAAGATTTAACATTATGGCTCTCCTTACAGTGTGTAAGAAAGGGGGTCAGCTCTCTAGTGTATAATTAGTTATGTACTTGTTTATTTTGTGTTTCATGCAAATGCCATAAATATTTGTGTTATTTTAATTGCAGATATTGATTGATGGCTTTTCACTGAGAGAGTTGGATATCATGTGGTGGAGGGAAAGAATTGGATATGTGGGCCAGGTTTTTAATTTACTTCCATCATCAGTTAAATTTTTTCTTCTCGAATCTACCTTTTATTACCCTTACAAGACGACTTAACAGGAACCAAAACTTTTCCGGATGGATATAAGCTCAAACATCCGATATGGATGTACAAGAAAAGTAAGGCAGGAAGATATTGAATGGGCTGCAAAGCAGGCGTATGCACATGACTTCATTTCTTCACTACCAAATGGTTACAAAACGCTAGTTGATGATGATTTACTAAGTGGGGGACAAAAGCAGCGAATTGCTATAGCGCGGGCCATTCTTAGGGACCCAACCGTTTTGATCCTTGATGAAGCCACTAGTGCGCTAGATGCAGAGAGCGAGCACAATGTCAAGGTAGCTACTTGTGACAAAAATCCTCTCCCCCAAAAGCAAGAAAGGAAAAGAAAAACAGTTATTAATAAGATGTGATTTCTCAAATGTATTTAGGGTGTTCTTCGTGCTGTGAGAAGTGACATGAAATCAAAGAGAACGGTCATAATCATAGCTCATCGGTAGGTCTTCAATAGTTTTTATCTCCTGATATATATATATATATATATATATATATATATTTGGTGCACTTCATCTCAACTGCTAGCTGAAACTGTTCAAATACATTTTGTACAGGCTTTCTACTATACAAGCCGCTGACAGGATAGTAGTAATGGACAGTGGTAGAGTTGTCGAGGTTAGTTTCTCCGTCTCCTTTATTAAAGTAAACTATTTGCCTTAATGTAATGTGTCATGCTGTATTACTTCATTTGCAAGCAACATTCATGAAATATCCTGCTTAAAGAGTGTTACATTGTCTTCCATGGTAATGATGGGAGGTCGGAAAATGACTCGGTGTTGCATACAGAATGGCAGTCACAAGGAGCTTCTTCATGAGGACGGCTTATATGCTCGATTAACGAGGAGACAAGTCGACGTTGTGGCATGAGCTTGAAAGATTATCAACACGTTACATTCTGATTTATGTATTTCCTCTTATCTGATCCGTTCTGATCAGATGCAGTATAGATTTCCAAAAATCTTTTACTGCTAACCCATGCATTATTTATCAACGTTCAAAAGAAAAGGCGTTCAAAGGGAAAATAATAAAATATAGAATACATTTAATCTCATTGATCATTTTCTTTTCTTTTCTTTTTTTTCCCCCATATTTATTTATTCATCCCTTCTGTACGACTCCAATCACCAAATTTTAATCGCTTCAATGGCACTCCGTCAGAGAGAGATTGGGATCGAGGGCGTGAAGGCACCGAAGAGAACAGCGATGTGGCGATGAAAAAACGTCACTGATAAGAATTATTGCGGATCCTTATCATTGTCGTTTACATTTTGCTGTCAATTATTGTTTAGGAATTACGATATTCTTTAATGTATCTTGTTGTTACTCGTGTTATCAGAACTTAAGAATTTTGCAAATTTTTTTTTTTTTTGTTGGTCACGTACTACGACATTTTTTCATAGACAAAGGGAAAAGAACATTGCAGGTTTTACGAGTGTCGTCGTTTTTATTCATCAAATTTTAAAACGACAACATAATTGATAAGCGACAATAATATGAATAATGACAACACATGTTATAAGCTACAACAGCTCAAGAAGTGGCTACAGACTACAACATATCATGAAACGACACTGTTACAAATGTCATCAACCAAAAAGAAAAAGGGTACTGAAGGCAAAAAGAAAAAGAAAAAAAAAAAGTTGCAACTTAATGCATACGACGACTTTTAGAAAACGATACAAAATGGAATAAACAACGAGGGATTGGGAACGAAAATATAAGCGATAATATGTTATCATCTTCAAACGTCAAGGGTCAAAGACTCAGAAAACAACATTTTGAAGGACTATAATACTTTAGAAAACGACGTCTTGAGCAAATGGCAAACCTTGTGACATCTTTTTGTTAGACTAACAATGACAATAAACCTACAAATGATCGTGTCATAGTTCGTGGTTCGTTACAGTATTTTTTCTCACAAAAAACACATATAAATCGAGAATTATTTTAAATCATGTTCTGAATCTATAAACTAAACCTACACTAAACAAGCGACAAGAACATAAAAACGACCAACTGCAAAAACCAAAACAAAACTAAAATACGATAATGCAACCCACAAACGACAAAAAGTTTTTTTTTTAATGAATTTTCTCTTTTTTAGGAGAATATTACTAAAGAAAGAAAAGAATACAAAAACAAAAACAGAAACTCAATCAAGAAAATCTGTAAAAAGGAAATCCCAAAACATCTCTATACACCAAAAAATTAAGAGAATCGAGACAAAAAGTCTACCACATCCTATTTCTATTCATAACTCCAAGATTGACTAACTTATCAGCACAAAAATTAACTTCCTGAAAACCTAAAAACCATTTTTTAGATAACAAAATAGCATTATTCCACTCATTCCGTATTTTTCAAGGCACATCTTAAGAACCTGATTTAAGAAGCAAAATCTCCATAGAAGAATCACTTTCAAGCCAAAGCTAATGCCAACTATTCTCATAAGCAAGAAAAATGGTATTGATGATAGCCCAAAACTCCGCTTTAAATGCAAAACACTCTCCAAGAAAAATACTAAAACAGTCACACACAAAACCTCAAAAATTCCTGAAAATTCCCCTACAAGCAGCCACACCAGAAGCACCTTTAGCAGACCCATCTCTATTAACATTTACCCATCTAGGACTAGGCAAAATTCAATAAACCGGACGACCTTTAGGGCACTTAGACAGATTTGGTTTAACCTGCAACCTTTGAAACGACAAAAAAGTTTTAAATAACACAAGAATTCATAAAACGACATACGATTTTTTTCTGCACGACAAAACTATCTATAAAAGACATAAAATAAAGAAACGACACGAGCATCACTTTAATTTTTGAAGAACGATAAAAAGTAAATATTTAAATGGCCATTTTTTTTCTCCTCGAAAGTTGTTAACCTATCAATTATCTACCGATCGCAAAACATCATCAAAAGAGGGGGGAAAAAAAAAAAGTAATCGCAAACACGCGATGCATTTTTCTCTTTACGGGCAGCTGGGCAAAGGTGCTGTAGTCGTTGTACGGACTTACTAGTAATTCCCCAACGCTACGTCTCACAGAGTATTCCTGCATCCTCACTCCCTAAAATCCCTTCCGTCTCTGTAATTTCCATTACCTCCTTCTTTTTCTTCTGCAAACCCTCCTTCTCGCCAATGGAAAACCAGCCATAGAGCTAACGCTGAACACTCCCCTCCCCGAAAACGGCAGCCGATTTTCAACAGAAAACCGCCATGGATGCGTACCAACAGCACCAACACTACATGAGACCGGCGGCGACGGATCCCTACCACCACCAACAGCAACAACAGCAGCCGCCGCTGCCGAGGCCACCGGTGCCTCCGCAGGGCCACTGGTACTCCAACCAGTTCCAATACTCGCCGTCTCCTCCGCCGCCTCAGTGGGCTCCACCGCCTCCTCCTCCTCACCCCCACTCCGACCATTTCCCTCCTCCGGGATCTTATCCTCCGCCGCAGCACCATTATCCTGCGCACCCTGTCCACCAGAACCACTTCTCATCAGCTCCTCCGCAGCATCCGCCTCGGCCTCCACTGCCTCCTCACCTCCCTCCGCATCCTCCTCAGTCTTACGCTCAGGTTCATTTCCAAAATCTCGTATTTTTTATTAAATCGGTATTTCTTAATTGATTTTGCCCTAGGGTTTTAGTTTCTTGGTTTCACTTGTTCTTGATGATTCGGTTCTGAATCGAATTTTTAGAACACATGGTTTGTTATTGTTGAAATTCGATTTGTTCTTTGTGTCCTAGAGACGAATTGTTTTGTTTTTGGCTTATGGATAGCTTTGGATTAACTCGTGGAGTTTCTAGTTTTTGTTTCCTGCTTTGACTGAGAATCTTATGGCTATGTTTTTGGCAGGATTGGGGAGCTCCAAATTGGGCACATCACCAAGGTTGGGAATATCAAGGTTTGTTCTAATTTACTACCAATTTTATCAACTTCCTTGTTCCCAACTGTCTTAACATCATTGACCATTGTATGATTTTCTGATGATATTGATTCAGATTATGAGATTTTAAGTTGAAGCTTTTGTATGAGCACATGTTATAGGTGTATACGTCACATGGTAAAACAACCTAGGAAAACAGAAGTATGACAGAAAGAGCCAATTAAGCCTAATTTACTCATACTTTGAATGGAATAAACAGAGTATTATGAAGGTCCTTTGATTTCAATTTCAAGATTTTGGCTGTAATGGTGGCCGTGGTTTGTGAACTTGAGAGACATTTGTTTTGATTTTGATCTTCATCATTATAAGCATGTTTGAGCCCTGATGACGGAAAATTGATGTTCCATCCCTCATCACTGAAGATACTAGTAGACAGTGTCGTTTTATGTTGCACCTTTGTTTGTTGACTAGTTTTTTCCTTACTGAATGTTGCTGGGAGGTTACTGAATGATGCTCGTTTCATTGGGTTCAACTTTTATTATTTTTTCAGCTGTAGCCCATAGCAATGAAGAAGATTGGGCTGCGAGGGCCAGAGCATGGGCAGATGCTAAAGCTGCAATGGAGAACCAACATCCAGAGTCACAGTTTGCACCAGCTGGCAGGGTGGAAGAACAGAGTCCTTACCATGACCAATATCCCCATTCTGCTGATGCTCATTACACGGAAATTCAGCATCAGTCGAACTATCAACAAGTTCCAGTTTCAGCGGCATCTCTACACCGGCTACCAGCAACTCATCCTTCAGAGGTTCCTCCTGTGAGCTCTAATGCTTCTTCTTATGGCCCAGAGGGACATCTTCACACCGTCAGAGATGGAACTTCAGCTGCAGATTCAAATGCTATGATTCAAAGTCAAGGAAATCTACATAAAAGTCCATCTGTTCATCAGCAGGAGGTACCTTCTAGTTATTCTTCTGTTACAGGTAATAATTCACATGGTATATTGAATTTGTATGTGAAGCCTCTGATCCAGATCTGCTATTATGAAACTCAAATTGATTACTAATTCCATGTTTTCCTGTCTGTAGTAAATCATACTGGGAACCTTCTGTATTTATTTAGTTAACCTGATTTATTCTACGTGCTTCTTCAGCTGATTTTTAATCATCCTTTGAATATTTCTTTCTCAAATTGGGTGTAGAGCTTATTGAGCAGCAGACTGCTATGTGTTTTCCTTCTACATGCATTGTCTTTAGCTAGATTGCAACTCGCAATTCGTAAAACTTTCGTCTCTGTGGAGAGTGGACCATCTCATGTTTAGATGCTTCATTAGGTTGCATTACTCCGTGGAAAGAATTTTTTACTTTTTTTTGGAGCCATTAGTACCTAGCGTGCTAGGAACCCTTTAAGCTACTCTTTTGAAGGTGCCCTTTTAAGATATTTATCTTCAGGCTTACTAACAGCATAAAAAAAGAAGTGGTACTGGTTAGCTTTCTGACAAAAGGAATGGTGTAGCTTGCTATAATGTTGGTTGAAAATTTGAATCTTCATCTCTCGTGGGTTTTCTTTCCTGTTATTAATTTCTGAAATATGCTATTTTTCTGACTGGGTGTAATGGCAGGAAACAATGCGGGTGCAGATCAACTTGAGCATTCATACAGATTGTTGTCTCAAGAAGGACAAAACCATGTGCAACCACTGCCTGCTATGCCTCTGGCTGATCAGCCTTTAGAATTTGCACCTAGATTTAATCGTGATGACCCACATATCCAATCCGGATATCCTTTTGACTCGGTTGGACCTGTAAGAGGGATGGACACGGTTGCCACTATGCCTCCCATGAACAGTTGGACCTCTCCTGTTGCACCCGGCGTATCTTATCCTCCCATCCCTCTGGTTATGCCATCAGGGCCTCAGGTATTAATTCTGTTTGTATTGAGGTTTACTTTAGTTCTAAGGCCTTGATAGTAATTGCTCATAATTTTTCAACCAATCAGCATGATCATGCACTAGCTGTGCCTTCTCCTGTTCCTGGGCATGTTGCACCTCCATTTAGCAGTTTTCCTGGAACAGGCCTTCAGCCAACAATTGCATCTTCTGGTCCCCAATTTACCCTAAGTCCTGGCACTGCTCTTCACCCAACTACAGCTTTCTCTGGTGATGCATATGGAATTCCTAGCGTTTCTGAGCGCCCTAAAAAGGTCTGTGTTCTCACTATTGTTAATGGAAACCTGATGTAAATTGTATATTTTTTCTCCAACTATAGCAAAATTTTGTTTTTTTTTTTCCAGGCTCCTGTGCCTAATTGGCTTAAAGAGGAAATAAAGAAAGCAGTTATCACAAGTTCATCTTTGGACCATCCCAAGGAGGAGACACAATTTATTGAGGATGAAGACGGTGATAAATCTTTTGGGAAGGTTGACCAAGAAGATAGCAAAAGCATTGATTCTTCTAGATCAGCTGAAGAAGATGATGATGAGGTTTCGGGTTTTGTTTTATATTTGTATTTCCCTGTTAATGGGAGCTGTTTTGTTATTTCATCCATCACTTGATTATTTGGATGCATTTCACTTCACTTTGGAAATTGACCTTCTGTAAACTTATCTTTGTAGGATTATGTAGAAGGAGCTAGAACCGCAGCAATTAACCAGGAAATAAAACGTATCCTAACTGAAGTCCTGTTAAAGGTTGTCATTTAGAAAGAAACGATTTCCTTGATCATTTTTCACTCTGTTATTGTTTTAACCTCTACTTTTATTGAATAGGTGACGGATGAGTTGTTTGATGAAATTGCAACAAAAGTTCTGAATGAAGATGACCTGACTGTTGAAGGTGCCGTGATCTTGCTATGTATATTGCACAATTTTAATCCATTTAATTATTTTTTTTGTGGCGTAAATGTCAATATTTTTTAATGCAGTTGATAAAGGTGCAGTCACCTCAAACCATAGAGTATCTCGGTCTCCCCCTACACTTCCAACTCCCAAAGCAACTGCAAAAATTCTAATTCCGGGTAAATCCAAGGAACCTGAGACTGAAGGAAACACTGAAAAATCAAGTTCTAGCTCCCCTGGAGATGTGCTGGGTCTTGCAAATTATGCTACTGACGATGAGGATGATGATGAGACTCAGAGTTCAAGATCTCCAAATTCTAGGAGAAAGGATGTTCTTCAACTTGAAAAACCTTCGGAAGACAGGCATGATGTTGATGCTAATGGCAGCTCTTTAGTACAACCTGAAGGGCTCAGTAGAAACCAGACAAACTTGGAGAGTGAGCCAAGTAAAGCGAGTTTAATTCAGTCTAGATATACT
This sequence comes from Morus notabilis, assembly GCF_000414095.1. Lineage (NCBI taxonomy): Eukaryota > Viridiplantae > Streptophyta > Magnoliopsida > Rosales > Moraceae > Morus > Morus notabilis. The sequence continues at coordinate 1,042,888 of NW_010362482.1, forward strand.
GATGCTGTTACTGATTTACAACAAAGTAGGAAAAATGAAAGTGATGTTGCTGGAAGTACATCAGATGGTAGGTCAAAAGATATTTCAGGCGAAGTTAGATCTGAGCTGCTTGAAGATGATGACCTTGAGATGAAAAGATTGAAAGATAATAACCAAGTTAAGGAAACCAAGATCAGACCGGATAAGAATGATCGGCATGAAAGTAAGAGTTCTGGAAAAGACTTCCAAAAGGAGGAAGAGAGTGGCAAGATTAGGACAGGTGAGAAGGGCAATGGAAATCAGAGGAGGCATGATGAAAGGCATTCTAGAAAGGAAAAGACAGATGAACTGAATGGCTCTAAAGATAGAAGAAAAGAGCAAAGTTCTAAATCTTTGGAGAAAGTGCAAGAATCTGAATCAAAGAAAAGGTCTAAATCTTTGGAGAAAGTGCAGGAATCTGAATCAAAGAAAAGGTCTAAATCTTTGGAGAAAGTGCAGGAATCTGAATCAAAGAAAAGGTCTTCGCATGCTGACGTCAAGGAGGGCAGAAAAGAAACAGAGGCGCAACGCAGAGCTGGTGCCAAAGAAGAAAGTAATAGAAAAAGAGAGCACAACAAGGATAAGGACGATCAGAGATCAAGACATAAACATGCAAGTGACTCAAGCAAGCAAAAGAGTAGACGTTCCTCTTCAGTTAGTAGGGGTAGAAACAGCAAGGATGACTCAGGTCATTGCGATTATGAGTCAAGTGATGAAGTTTCTAATGATTCTAAGAGGTCCACAATTATTAATTTTGAACTATTTCTATTTCTGGGTTAAGTTCCTAACAGTTTCCTACAAGAGGTCACAAGTAAAAGTCATTAAAATATATATATATCTTTCTGAACCCCTGCTTTGATATCAAGACCTAAATATTTCCTTGCTGTTGCAGGAAGTCACGTTCGAGGAGACGCAACTTGTCACCATCACCATCACCATCACCTGTCAAGTCTAGAAGAAGGTACTCATTTATGAGAATTTCATCACTTTTATCTGCTCTTGGGGTTTGCAGAACATCTTGTATACCGTTAGTGTTAAACATAGGACTAAAAGCAAAGATCGCTAATTCCTAATAGCCTCATATCTTACAAAGAAGTCATCAGAATCACGTCAATAATTTGAACTGGAGTTATTTAGATTTATGTGAGTAATAAAAGAAACACTGCAGTTTTTTAATCCTACACAGCACACTCATCTGTTAACTTTCACGGCTCTGTATGATAGTTGTAGCAAACTTAACATGGATTTTTCCCCATTTTTTGGGGATTTGTTACTGGTGCTTTTCGTTATTGCTCGTACACTGTAAGGAATTGAGATATAGTCGTTCCAGTTTGGTCTCATTTATTCTGTTTGTTCTTGTGTTTTTTCCTTCAAATGCTTGATAATTACTGGCATTCTGGCCTCTTTGGTTGAAATTAGCAAATTCCTTTGGCTGACTTGAAATTATAGAGTTAGGAAGGATGCTATGCGTTTATTCATAGCTTCGTGATTTGATTTTTTAAGAACAGCAACTAAAACTACATCTAGGAATTGAAGAGTGCTTCTGAATGCTTGTATAGTTTAGAATAGTTGGACGCTCTCCAACATCATCCAAATGTTTATTATCAATATTGGATTATGTTGCGGTTATAGTTATCATGTTAGGGATAAATGAAGGACTGTCTTTTGTGTGTGTAATTGTGGATAGCGATGTACTAGAAGAAAAGAAAATAACGTAGATTTACCTTCCCCCGTGCGCGTGTGTATGTATAACAATTGGAGGCTTGCAGTGCAGTGTTAGCTAAAGCTGGGAGTTGGGACCTTTTTATTTTCAAATGCCCAGTGTAAATTAACCTGAAACTCATTGTTGCACTTGTGTTTCGTGATTAATTCTACATAATTGTACTTTGGTTCTTCTGGACCATTTTTGGGCATTTAATGTGAACCACCCATAGACGATGTTAGTACACTCGGCCCGACCGTGTATTTAATAATTAGACCA
>NW_010362482.1:1044897-1071391 GCF_000414095.1 Morus notabilis
CCCACACACTATTAAATAGATAAACAAAGGAACGCAAGAGGTTAAATATCTTCTGTGAATTGTTATTGTTTGACTTGAAAATTTTTTAGTGGGTGGATTGGCGGTGTTGCTAGAATTGTTGGGTTATGTACACTTGTTTTTATGTAAATGTTAACTGTTAATTTCTGAATTCCGAATTTCTGTCGTTAGAAGCGGACTGCTTTTGCTAAGAACGCACTTCCAATAGAATATGTGTGAACAAGGTTGAGCATCTCCTTTTGAACTATGCATGTTTAACTCACCATGTCAGTATGATGGGTGTTTTTATTTCTAGACAAGTTTTGCGGTCTCCACATAGCAAGCATTCACAGCGCAGGCATTCTCCTTATTCTTCTCTTGATAACAAGAGGTATGTTTCCATGAATTCTTTAAGACCGTCTTGTGTTTTTGAGACATGCCCACCACCAATCAATGAGCAACTCAGGTGAAAGTGTAGGGCCACTGCGTCTTCAGTTATGATTGTTGTTAGCGTTTTGACTTCACTAAATTTTATGCAGGGGAAGGAGGTCAAGGTCAAGGTCTAGAACTCCTGTGCGGCGGCATAGATGATCAGAGAAACAATCTCTACAGGCAATATCATGTGAAGTGAAATTTCAAGTCGTGACACTTGCAATTCTGGTGCATACCAGGGCTACTTACTAATGTACTTGAATACTTTTTTCCGTATGTGGGCTTAAATAGTTATAGGTGTTCTGTACACTTCAATCGCTGGGGCAGTGACGATCAAAGTTAAGCCGAGGTTCATTTCCTTTATGCTTTCTAAGCTGATGATGCCCCAATAATTTAGCTCCCCGGAGTTTCTGGAGAAATTTTCATAGGTTATCTGGTCTGAGGGTTGATATTTTGTAGTTGTGACATAATACGTATTCCATGTACTGTTCAAAAAGCATCAAAGGGCTGATGTCTTATGTATTATTTCACTCTCTTTTTCCTTCCTTCATATGGGAGTTGCTGCCATAGTGTTTCCATAATGGATATGTTACGTATGCATGCATGTATTCTTCAATCCTGCCGACACAGCGCTGAGGTAGAGGGTCTCGCGAGCTTCATGCTTCTAGGGCGGGGCCTGCACACAGCGTTTGTGTTGAAATTTGGGTGCATATATTGGTAGCTGAGGACTATCAGTTTGTGGATCCATTTGGCAAAAATCATCGACTAAAGTTGTCGTCTTGTTGAGCCGGCCGCCTCGTTGGATGAAATAAATTTAGTTTATAGGCCGGAGAAATATGTTCAAAGATATCAATGTGACATTGTTTTGGGGTGGAATTAATTATTACATGCCATCCACTTTTTTTTTTCTTTATGTAATTTTTTTTTCAACTCAATTGAATGGAAACAACCGTGACACAATGTATGTCAACTTTTACTTTTCTCTCCATTTTTCTGTTTTTCAACCCCCATTTCTATCATAAAGATCTAAGCTTTATATTGTGCATGGCTTATGATGATTTTCAAAAGACAGATTTTCAACACGAAATCAGTATGACACAAAATTATCGATAAAATATTCAGTGTGCGCGCATAAACTACGACATTTTCTGTTTTGCTGAATTAAGATAGGACGCATTCAAATTTTAATATGTTGTAACAACATGGGAATTTTATGTCGATCTTTGAGAGGAAAATGATCAGTAGATCTGGTCGTAGTCATATTGAATGGATGGAACGAAATAAATAGCTTCGTATAGAACTTGAAGAGCATGAAGAGCTCTCTGTATTCGTCACCACTGCGAAAAAAGATACAGTACAACACATTAGTGCATTAATAGTAATATGGACGCTTATAGATGAAAAAAAAATGATTGATAGTAGTAATAATTATTTTAAAAAAGAAAACTAAAAATAAAGAGAGAAGTGAGAGAGAGAGAGATCTGGTGGAGAGGGCAATTTAGTGATCTGTTGGCGTTGACTTAGAAATTGGAAATCTCTCTCTCTCTCTCTCTCTCTAGCTAGCTAAATGAGGACGAAATGTGCATGACGACAACTCTCACATGCATCCCTCACTCCCTTCTCTCTGCCGCCTTACGCGTCTAATGGTAATGCCTAATGAGTAATGGTCATGCCAATTGGCAATACCTCTTGTGTTTGTGCGTTCGTTACTCCTCCAATTCCCCTTATTTTCAGTTAAAGTTTCACTCTTTTCCTTTGTTTGTACCACACTAACCCAACTCACATTTTCTTTTTATAAACAAAAAAAATGAACGTATCAACCATTCCACTATGAAGGTTGTTCCTTTTCCTTTGTCTCTCACTCCATAACACAAATCTCTCTCTCTCTCTCTTTCTTCTTCTTCTTTTGTTTTTATCTTTTGAATTGCATTGCGTCTGAGAAAGTTTCTTTTTTTGGTTTGCAGGCCGTAAAGATGGGACTATGGTCGATTTGGCTATCTGGGTTTGCGTTGATTTGCCTTTCCTTCTATTCAACTCAGAGGTTACCTCCTCTTATAGATCAGATAGCCAAGTCCAAACAGAGTCAGAAAGACCTTCGTCATCTGGGCAATCCCAAAATCACCATATTATCAGCTCCAAGTCCTTTTACTGCCTCTGTTGCCGATAGCCAGAGCCTGGCTGTTCGTTCATGGCTTGCTTTGTCCTCACAAATTCAAGTTGTTCTGTTCAGCAAACACCCTTCTGTTTTCTCTTTCGCAGAAGCATTTGGTTCCCGGGTTTTGGTAGAGCCCAACATTGATTTTACGTAAGTCAGTAAGTTCTTTTCACTGATTCTTGCTTGTAATTTTGACTGAATGATATTTAGTCTTAAAGAGTACTGTTTGTGTATAAGATTATTTCATGGATATGTGCTTCACTAGATTTTGCGCAGGTAAGTTGTAACTTATTTGGAGTAAATCTATTCTTAGTTTCTTTTTCTTTTTCTTTTTAATAGAATTTAATGTGATTGATTATATTAAGCCTAAAAAGTTTCTTTTTACATGTTGTCTTTTAAATGAAAATACTTGCATTTTAAAGGCATGTATGTTCTAGGTAAGTTCCAGTTCAAACTAAGGGAAAAGCATTTCTTGATTTGACAGCTGATCTATTTCTATTTATGTTAAGGTTCCTTGGTACCCCATTCTTTCATTCCATGATGGCAAGATCATATTCATTCAAATCAGACATTTCTGTTCTGGTCCACCCTGAAACTGTGCTCTTTCCTGACTTCATTTCCACTCTGAATTATGCTCATGAACTTGACCATGACTGGCTTCTAGTTGCTTTGTCGCAAAATCTGTCGCATTTCCCGCTCCACTTGGATGAGGATGGGAAGCATTGGCGAAGGGAGGATGGAAAACTGATAAGAAGCCGGGAGGTAGGAATTAACCTATTACAGACTGAAAGTTGATGGTCTCTTCAAAAGAATTCCATTGAAATTGTTCTCTCTCGTTCAAAAGTTGCAGGAGGTAATACATGGTCAAAGTTCGCGGCGGAATCCTTGTGAAGGAAAAAAGCTTATGGCATGGAGTAGTGGACATCTGCCCTTACATTCAGCAGTGCTCCCTCCTTTCTTGTATGGGAGAGGGGTCCATGACAATTGGATCATTAATGAGGCCTTGTCATCTGCCTTTAGATTTGTATTTGATGCCAGTTTGACCATCTCTAGCTTTTATCTTGATGATGAAGATCACAAGTCTTACGAAAACAGAAGCTGGGAATATAATGGAAATTCTCACTTGGGAATGACATATGGATCATTGTTTTATCAAAAGTCCAATTATTCCGACCTGGCCAAGCTTTTAAAATGTGATGGGCAATATACTTTAGTTGACACAATAGAGAACATTTTTCATCCACTTGGATATGACACTGCACAAAGCTTAGGGAAAGGAAGGATTTTGCGTTCTTGGAGGAAGAATAAAAGGAGTGCTTGTCTTGATGCTCTTAAGCCTGTAAACGGAATATTAGACTGCTCGTTAATGGATCAGATTAAGCCTTCAGAGTCATTAGACTTTCAGTTCTCCTTGGAGTCACTTCTTTCATTAATTGCAGACAAGAACAAGACTATTGTGCTTGCAGTTGCTGGATATAGTTATAAAGACATGCTAATGAATTGGGCTTGCCGATTACGCCACTTGCGGGTCACAAATTTCATTGTTTGTGCTCTTGATGATGAAACATACAACTTCTCTATCTTGCAAGTACTTGCTACTTCATTGCTCTTCATTTTTTTGATCACTTTTTTTATTTTATGTTCTTGATTTACCTTATGCATCTTACTATGATTTATCTGATTTTTAGAAACTTTAATCTGTTGATAGGGTCTGCCTGCATTTAGGGATGTGTTAGCTCCAAGTGACATCAGCTTCAACGATTGCCACTTTGGCACAAAGTGCTTCCAGAGGGTGACCAAAGTTAAGTCCAGAATGGTTCTTGAGATACTGAAGCTGGGTTACAATGTTCTTCTCAGTGATGTTGATGTATACTGGTTTAAAAATCCATTACCATTTCTTTCCTCTTTCGGTATTTCTGTTCTTCCGGCTCAGTCTGACGAATACAATGAAGCAGGTTTTGTTCGGTTTTGTTCTAACTTCTAAGCATCTTACTTGTTATAGTCTATCTTAAAATTTCCAGTGTCTTAGTGATATTTATCATACAGAGTAAAAGGAGAAAAAGTAAATATATTTATTGAAATTACCATCTTACATGTATGCATGCAAGTCCACTAACACTATAGCCACGCCTTAACTTTCTTTTTTTTTTTTTTTTTTTTTTTTTTTTTTTTTTTTTGTTGTTATTTGTGCAGGACCTATAAATATGCCGAGGAGATTGAACTCTGGATTTTACTTTGCTCGGTCTGATGCTTCAACTATTGCAGCCTTGGAAAAGGTGGTGAAGCATGCAGCGAATTCGGGCATTTCTGAGCAGCCAAGCTTTTATGACACGCTATGTGGAGAAAATGGGACCAATCGCGTTGGTGACAATAGATGTCTAGAGCCTGAAACAAATCTGACGGTCCATTTCTTGGACAGAAATCATTTCCCGAATGGTGCATACAAAGGACTTTGGCAGAAGAAAAATGTAAGAGCAGCATGTAAGAAGAAGGGCTGTTTTGTGATCCATAACAATTGGATAAGTGGAAGGCAGAAGAAGCTAGAACGTCAGGTATCTTCTGGCTTATGGGAGTATGATATGAGCACAAGAATGTGCATACAAACCTGGCATTAGTCGAAATTGGCACTTAGTTTTTGAGATGGTCATTTCATATCCACTGTTGGTGGCTGAACTAAAGACAAAAGAACATTCTTTCCCGCATGTCTGTTAACTATGAAGAGCTTTGGATTCTTCACACCTTTCTGTTCTAAATAGCAATAAATTATGACAGCCGGCCATATAAACAGAGAAGGATAGAGAATGGTTTGTAGTATTAGTGTACCTCGAGCGAATAGAGAGCCACCAAGATTAGGCCAGTGGACTACTATAAAACATTTGGCTGAGAGTCTTAAGACGACCTTTTGTTTTCAGCTATGCTGAAGAAATGTGCTCGGTTATTTGGCCTTGTCAGGGACATTAACAGTGGATCAAAAAGAAAGAGAGAAATCAAAGGATCGCCTTTTCCTTGCACACAATCTACAGAAAATCCCATGTCAATTAACTTGAGCTTAAAGTCATATGGTAGTTTTGTGAGGATAGTTCACAGAGGTGGGATAGAAGAGTTGTATCCTTGTGGAATTCAAGCATTCCAATTGATGGAGAAGTATCCAGGCACATGCGTTGCCAAGCCGGAAGTTTTCAAGAATCCCCACGAGTCGCTTTTGTGGCCTGAAGAGAGGCTCTTGCCTGGTGAGAAATATTTCATAATTCCATCCTCTACTGTGAAGAAACTTCAGCGAAAAGGCCAGGGGAAGGCGAACGGCAGAGGCCCTGATGAAGGCAAAGAGGAGATATGGGGTGATATTACTATGGATCTAGGTGAAGTAAACTTTGAGGAAACTGTTTTTTCTGCAAAAGAATTTTATGCTCCTGAAAGAAGATCGCCAAGAAGTTTGTCAATAAAAGGTATAAGAAAAAAAAAGCCCTTTGTACCTCCTCTTCCAAAGACAAGATCATACAAAGGACCCGGGTGGGAACCCAGCTTAACTTCTGTTCAAGAGCTTTCTCCATGACTTTGGTTCTATCTAATATGCGGTTGAATTGAAAAAATTGATGGTGTATTGTTTCCAATAAATAGTGTCATATTTCAATTCTCTATTCCTTGCTTAGATGCCCCATATTTCCAGGTGTTGATGATTGTTTGAACTGTCTACTGTCAAATTTCTTCCAGATGTGTTGAAATTTCACTGCAAGTTGAGATTGGATTTCTATTTTTTTTTTATTTTTTGGAAATTGATTGACTCTTCTAATTTGAAAGTTCAAAAGTTGTACCGAGATAAGGGGAATTGCTATTTGGATTTAAGAGAATTTCTTGAACCCCATTTTTTTTTTTAAACTCTTCTCTTGCTGAATAGTTATTATTGTTCTACCCGTGGAAATGCACAAGCTCTATTCTAAATCGGCCTACAATACAGACACAAAAACTAATCTGAATGCCTAATTGTAACAAGAAAACTTTACAATATCAAATACATATACGTGTGTAGATTTATCTCAACAGAGAATGTGGGGACAATCTTAGAAGAATGAGAGAGAGCATATTCTGTACCCTGAGTCTTCTAGATATAATATTAAATACATATATCTGTTCGTGAAACTAGATTATTACACTTCGCAGTTGATTGGTCAAAGAACATATTCTATATTTGCTTTCAAATTATTATCTTAAGGAAGTTCAATACAAATAAATGGAACTTCTGATGTCTTCCATTGTTTGCTCTCTTTAACGTATCTGGTTAGCAGTTTGCATGACAAACCATGAATTGCAGCCTGTGTATAAACAAATAGTCATTTGTATTCAGATTCTTTCTATAAAATCTAAAACTTGGATTCAATATTTTTGTCCATCGGCAGTACAAAGGCGTGAAAAAAGAACACCATAAGCTCCAAGCAGGATTAAGTTAAAAATCTACTTTTGATTTCTGATATATAGACTTCCAGCCGGAGGGAGTCTCAACAATCAGAAAAATGCACAATTATTCCACAAATCAATATTGGTTAAAAAAAAAGGGTGGGTAATTTTAAAATAACCACGTTACATAAGTTGTTCACCACTCCAATAATGTCCAAAAGTTTCACTCATAAAATATAAGACAAAAGTTTGGTCAAGATCCATGTGTAGAGAACAGATAACATAGCACCAACTGGGATAGTTACTGCCCAAGAAACCACAATCTCCCTCACAGTCTCAGCTCTAACACTGTTAAGACCTCTGGCAAAACCAACCCCCATGACCGCACCAACCAAGGTATGCGTGGCTGAGATTGGCAATCCAAGTTTTGACGCAAATAGGACCACAGAGGCTGCAGCAAACTCTGCTGCAAATCCTCTAGTTGGCGTGAGCTCCGTGATCTTTTTCCCAATGGTTGCTATAACCCTGTAACCCCACATTGCAAGCCCTGCCACTATACCGAAACCTCCCCAAGCGAGGACATCATTGGGGATAACGATCTCCGCAGCACTGGCAGTGGCCCCATGCAGTATGGACAGTGCAGCGGCCAAGGGGCCTATGGCATTGGAGACATCGTTTCCTCCGTGTGCAAACGACATGAAGCAGGCTGAGAGTACCTGCATGTATCCAAACACCCCGTAGACTATCTCCAACTGGGTGCCCTTTGGACCGGCTATGTCAGAGAGGAAGCCTATGGACTTGTTGGTGTCATCTTTGTGCTCTTCTTGTGATGATGAGGTTGACTTTTTGAGGAGATGACCGAGCTGTTTTCTGATGATTCTGTCAACTAGAAATGCGCCTGCGGTCCCACAGGCTAGAGACTGAGCTAAGACCACGGGAAATGTCTTGCTGAGAGGAAAGGCTGCAAATGAGATTCCTGTCACGCCCAAGAATACGGCAATTGGTGCAGCTGCTGCCGCTGCTTGTCCGGGATTAAGAGCACTGTACACGTACTGGAAACAGAAAGCATATGTAAAGAGAGTTCATATAAAAGTCAATGTTTTAGTTTTGGGACTAAGAAATACATCCACCATCCACTAAGCCTCGTCTTAGACTAAGTTCCGATTTTTTCTCAAGAATTCATAAATTCTTAAAAGACAATCCATATAAACGACATAGCTCCAAGTGTCTTTCCATCCATAAGCCATATGGGGCACGATTTTTCTTACAAAACATGAATGAGTACAACGTTTGGTTAAGTTTCCAAGGAAAAAGAACATACCCTGCGGATGCATTTATAAACAAGAAAAGACACAGCAGCTCCCATTAATGGTGAGACCACCCAAGAAGAAATCACTCTTGCAAGAGAACTCCAAAAGACTGCACCAGCTCCTCCATATACAAGTCCAAATCCGACCATTGATCCTACTATACAGTGTGTAGTAGATACAGGCCATCCGTAGTATGATGCCACCTGGCCAAAATTAGGAGAACTTGTTAATTGATTTAGATAAAGTCAAGAAAGAAGCATACAAGTCTTGAGAGGAACAATTTCATTCAATTTCTGGCATTTCATGGATCAGTAACTTGGCATGTTTCATATGTTGCTCGTCAAAGCAAGTGTATGTAAGGGTTTTAAGATGTTCAACTGCTCTTTTTACATCTCAAATAGAAATGACAGTTTTCTCGGTTGTCGTTGATGTCTTGCATTCGAAGGCGAAGACAGAGGACGGTTAAGAGAAAATTTTTCAGGTAGATTGTAGATATCCAGGGAAAACAACTGGCCGATCATGTCAAGTCACGTTCTAGTTTCTTCTTAATTAGTTCTTTCAAGAGTTATTTTTTCTAATGGCTTTGGATGTGATCTCAAGAAACTTTTTAGATGATGGTTTTTGTGCGAAATTTAGATAAACTTCTAGACAAACGCAAACACACATGGTAAATATGATTAAGGAAAATGTTTTGTTTTTTAATCCTTATTGAAGAATCAAATTGTGTATTAAATATTCCCCTAGTAACATATCCAGAGAGCCTTGTTCCTATCAAACGGTGTAAAATTTCATGACCAAGAGATCAGTAGGGAAAAAAATAACCAAAAAAAAAAAAACAAAACAGAGGAAAGAGAACAGTAAAACAATAACCGAGTAGCATAGGATTTAGGATCCATTTTTAACGCACCAATTTTATGTTTCATTCTAAATGAATTAATCTACTGAAGTTTTCTTTCACATTGACTCTAATATACAAAAATGGTGTCATGTATTTGCTCCCCATTTTTCCCGGATAGGAGGTTGATTCCGTAAGCTGTTTTCTTTTCTTTTCTTTTCTTTTTTTTCTTTTTTTTCTTTTTTTTTTAAGGAACTCCCTTAAATTTGGTAATGAGTTTCTACTAGTGCCCTGGTTCACAAGATTCCATTTGTAATAAGTCATTGGAAAGATCAGACATAAAAGTTCTAATTTATTTGCGACAAGAATTTCCAAAACAAAATAATATGGAAAACGTGCTCAATCCACTTAGTTTTCTGAGCTTAAACAATGCGACAAAGACAGAGGCAAAGAATCGTAAGCCGTTGTAGATTTGTTAACGATAGACAATCTCAAAATGCATTTTCTTTCCTCACAACTACTCCTGGAAACTAAAATTTCAAAGTAGTTGAATTACTTCCAAATGCCATATGCTTTTACTCACACTACTGAACAAAACTTTATACACCATGGCCGAAATTCCACTAATCTTGTCCTCCATTTAGGTGTCATGTCAAATAAAATCAACTTTATATATATGACTAAAGTCTAAAATTGGTGTCTCATGGTCATTGATTACTAAAGTTTTGATCACGATCTATTAGTACATTTTGCATTAGTGTCGTAATTGCATGTCTTGAGCTGCAACAAAGTAGTTCATCGTTTGAATTCCTCAAAATGTGGCACATAAATCTAATATGCTAAAAAAAAATGGTGGAGATCCCAACTTATCTTTCAAATTAGTAAATTGTCATCTTGTAATTGGTGAAGTCAATTATAAGAAGTAATATTTTATGAACTGAAATTAACAACTCATTTGTCAAATAACGTAGGATACCTAACATTACATTTTTAACAGGGGAAGAGACTCACCTAGCTGAACATAGGCGGCTGCCACACCTGAAATTTTATTTTATTTTTGGTTTAGCATCTCCCAAAAAGTTTGAAATTATAACCTCGTACAGTTCACGAATTTAAATTTTTAATTTGAGTTGAGATGTAATTTTATGTGAGAGTTTTTTACTATAATAAAAATATTAGATGGGATTTTTTTGAGAATTTTAACTGTAATAAAATTAAAATTAAAAACCCAACTTATATGTATATCTGATTGTTTGAATCTGAAATTATATATCCGTCTCTCGCTCTTATTTTTCAAGCTCCGCCTCGGTAGTACAGAAACTGAATGATAAAAACAGAGAAACCAATTAGAGATAGATAAGTACCTGAAGCCAAGTACCGGCGGCAGCCAGAGAAGACAACAAGCCGGCGAAGAGAAGAGTATCTTTACCCTGAAACACATTAGCGACAAGAATTCCCTTTTGCATTGTGCTGGTGACGTGCGTCCCCATGAGCAACGCCCCAGAGAACTCCAAAACTCCGGCGGTGACCACCGCCTGGCGGAGCGACAATGCGCCGGAGCCGACGGAGGTCCCCATGGCATTGGCTACGTCGTTGGCTCCGATGTTCCAGGCCATGTAGAACCCGAACAGAAGCGTGGCGTACGACAAGGCCTTGGTCTTCAACGTCAGGCCTTGCCCCAGCGACCTCATGAAGAGCGGCAGCGCCAGCGCCGCGAACGCCGTGCATATCGAGATCGCCGTGGCCGTGCTGGACGATATGTTGAAGGCCTGCGCCATTCCCCGCAGCTCCTCGTCATTGTCACTGCTTATTTCTTTGTGTTGTGGTGATTGTTGTTGTTGTTTTTCGCCTTCTTCGGGTGCGGCGAAGGAGGATATGCTGGCGAAAGTGTGGCTGAATCTGGAGTTGTTTAGTCTCAGAACTGGGAGGAAAGATTTGTGTACTGGTTGTGGTTGTGGTGGCTTGATTGAGTTAGTTTCTTTTCTAGAGAGTTTTGGGAGGTATAAGGCTTCTGATATTGGTGGAGAGGTGGTGTAATTTCTTGTTGAAGAATATAGGCAATAAGAAGGAATCATAATTTCAAATATTGTGTAATGGAGAGAGAGAGAGAGAGAGAGAGAGAGAGAGAGAGAGAGAGAGAGAGAGAGAGAGAGAGAGAGAGAGAGAGAGAGAGAGAGGGTGGCAATAAGAAGGAATCATAATTTCAAATATAGCGTTAGGATAGGGGAGAGAGAGAGAGAGAGAGAGAGAGTTGGGGGGGTTAGGGAATATGAATGGAATTATTCAGGTGGATTCTTGGCCATGGAATTTGGTGAAGGAGAAGGAGAGGAGGGAGGAGTTGGTGGTGGTGGAGAAATGGAGGAGTATGCATTTTTTTTTTCTTTGAAATGGATTTTTTTTTTTCTGGGGTGGAAATAGGGAGTGGATTTGGCTGCTTTCTTCCGTTGATTGAAATGAGTGGTGGTAGTACGTTTTCAAGAGTACTTTCTTCTCACCACTTGTGTAGACTCTTACTTACAAGTCCATTTATTAAAAATTCCACTTCCAGCCAAAAAAAAAAAAAAAAAAAAAAAAGGATATCTATTTGGAAAAACGAAGAGAAAAAAGAAAAAAAAATGGCATTGTAAATAAAAATGTAGAAAATATCGGATGCCGTGTTATCCAACTGAGGATGTGATAGCAGTCTTCGGACTGGCATGGCTGCAAATTGTGTTTGTTAATGTTCTCTTGAATTTGAGAATAAAACGACACCGATAAAACAACAGAACTGCTTGAAATGAATCATTAATGTCGCTATTTGGAATCAATTTTTTATCTTTCTTTGAAGAAGGTGGGGGGATTTATTAGCTCAAATTATCCAAATCCAAATACTGACAAAAGGCACACTCTGGAGATTTCAACCAATGTCGAGTCCATCAAATTTCAGGTGGATGTGATGGATCAGGCTTTTTGTATGAAACCCAGTCCAAAGTTGGTGATCCATTATTTGGGCTGAAGCCCAAATATTGGATCTGGACTCTACATGGACCTAGGCCGTACCCAGTATTCGGATATAAATGCGATCCTTAGCTTCCTTGGGCTCCCAACTAGACTACCCTCTTCCTTTTCTCTTATGACTTGGGCCTGAAGAAGGACCCCCAGCCTTGATAATTACACCAAAAAATGGAGAATTTCTTGTTAAAGAGTAAATATCTTTTGTTAGTATAATTATTTAATTTAAAAAGTTATAAATAAAGAATAAATGATAAAAATCATGATCCATACACTTTCAAGAGATATTTGTCAAAATTACCCTTTTTTCATACCTTCAATTAAAATTTAATAAAATTTTCAAAATATTATAAATATAGTAAAAATGGCATAATCATTATCACAATAATGCCGCATTTTGTATTATATAAGGATATAGTCATTATTCTAATGTTATAAAAAATTCACTATTTTTTAATATTTCAAAAATTTTATTATATTTAAACTCTACCATTAAAATTTTGCTAAATACTTAAAAGAGCCCTTCTTCTTCTTTTTTTTTTTCATTTTTTTCATTTCTTTCTTTCCTTAGGCCGTACCCAGTATTAGTATAGAGCAGTGTTGGAAGTTTGGGTCGGTGAGCTGCCCGAAGCCTGAATTTTTTCGGGCTCAGGCGGGCAAGCCTATCTCCCGCCCGCCCAAGCTAGATTTTCGGGTTCGGGCTCGGGCAGCCCGAATTTGACACTAACTCTCTTGCCCGCCGCCGTCTAACCGCCCTATACCGCCGTCCGCCGGAATTTTTTTGAATTTTTCGACCATGTCCGACCCGAAAATAAGCCCGAAAACCTGAATTTTGCCCAAAACCGCCCGAAAATTTTAGTTGCTACAAATTGGGGCATTCCGAGAATCGAACTCGGGACCTCTCACACCCAAAGCAAGAATCATACCACTAGACCCAATGCCCATATTTGTTATTTAAATTTTTAACTTTTTAATTAAGGTAAACACACAATTCCTTAATAGAAAGAGCAAATTCCTATTTTAGCAGTTTAATATTTCAGTTTTCACATTCTTGACCCTTTTTTATAATCAATCACATGATAAAATGATTCCTCAAAAAACAATATACACAAGGAAAGAAACACATTGCCATCACGTTTTTATTGTTTTTTATTTTTAAAAAGTGTTGTTTCTATATAATGCCGGTTTTGTTCTTATAGATACTCGTGTTTTTCTATTCTATATCACTCTTCTTTCTATCTTTATCTATTTTTCTGTTCACAATCTCTCCTCATCCTCTTAATTATCCTCTTTTTTCTTCAACTTTCTTCACTCTCTTTGTGACTCTATATCAAAGTAACTTTCTACTTGCATACCAAAGTAAATTGATAATTTATCAAAAGTCACTCAATGATTGGTTTGGTTTAATAACTTCATCGCTATTTGATGATCTCTATTTTAAAAGACCAGTCACTCAATGTTGATTGAAGCCTTGGTTTGCATTAAGGATTGGGATCGGGCCGATCAACATTTATAAGATACAATTTCACCGGCAAGCTAATAATGGATCGATGAATTTAATCAATTAACATTTAATATTGAAGACGATCCTTTAGCTTTAAATTAAATTGTAAATTTGTAATTTGTAAATATGTATTTACCTTTGACATTGTATTTGTAATTGTATAACTTTGTAAGTTTATAAAATTTGTAATTCGTCACAATATGATTGCACTCTTTTTTCCTTGCCAAGTTTTTATCCCAATTGGGTTTTTCTTGGGGCGGGCTCGGGCCGCCCGGCCGGGCTCGGGCCGCCTAATACAAGCCCGCGGCCCGTTCAAGGTGAAATTCAGGCTCGGGCGGGCGGCCCAAATTTCTCGGGCAGCTCGGGCTCGGGCTCGGGTAAAAACTCGGACTTTTCAGGCGGTCGCAGGCGGTCCGTCCAAAGTTCCAGCACTAGTATAGAGGGATCATTGGTGTGTTCCTCATTTTGAAAAGTCTAGAGCCCACCAGTAAAATAGAAAGCACATAAACCAATTCTACTCAAATGATAATCCCAATTTCACTCATACCACTTCTTCCAACATAGACTATGGCCCCGTTCACTTCGCAGATTCGAGTTTTTAATTCGAGCTGAGATGTGATATTTTTTGAGAGTTTTTCACTGTAGCAGAAAAAGTTAGATGTGACATTTTCTAAGAGCTTTTTACTGTAAAAACTTAGAACTGAAAATTTGAATCGGTGAAATGAACGAGACCTATATATTGATGGGATAGACATCCTAAAATAGAGTTGTGGAGTATTGAACTCAAATTGCATCCTAAAAAAAATAAAAAAATGGGTCAGCATCCTTATTTTTGTACCAACCTATTGACAATTTGTTCTTTTCCTTTATTTTTCCTAACCAAAAATCAAAGAATCTTTATCTTAAAAACCTTTCTACTTTGTAACGGATTTCCAAATACAGGATAAAGGAGAGAGCGTACGTGCCACTCGCAACAAGATAACACCGGCTTGAATAATTCAGATAGAATATTATTAAGGGATTTTTGTCATATACCATGAATAATACCATAACCAAGTTACTAGTCAAGTAGGCAAAAGATGGCCGAAAGTGCAACGCATTCACATTGCTCCTAAGACGTCTTTCCCAAACAAATGGTATTATGAGGAAAGGAGGATGTGCTAAGTCAAAAAAAAAAAAAAAAAAAAAGAAGAGGAAAGGTTCCAAATCATGAACATCCTAATCATACGTTTGGTTCATAGATTAGAATTATTTTCGATTTACGTGTATTTTTTATGAAAAAATATATTATAACAAATCATGAACCATAATTTAAATCACCAAACGTCAAGATTCTCTTGGCTTTTGGGGTGGCTTTGTCAATCTAGCCTAATTACGAGGAGGAGTACAAGTTTGTAATCTGGTCCAATTGCAAGGAGAGTCAATTCTCCATTTTTTTCGATATTTTCTCTCTTTTTTTATGGTATATTACTTTACTTGCCCTTTCTAAAGGCTGCAGTCAAACTTACTTTATTAATCATATAGTGCGTTGACGTTTATTACACTAATTATTTGAGTTACGTTTCTAACCAAATTTTACTTACCCACTAAAGAAAGTTTATATATAAAATACATACATATATAATACATCTATATAATTATACGCATGCATGAAGTTAGTGCTTGATCATAACTACGCCGACCACGTGGCAAATGCATTGCGGAGGAACAAAAGGGTGGCGTGTTTGTGTAATTGATTTATCTCACAATTAACACGTTGAATTTTCCTCGAGCTCCTATTGCAATAAAGGTACTATAAGCAAGAAAAGCGTAATCGTGGCTCATAATCCGCCAGCCAAAATTGCTTGTTTTAAAGCACATCAGAATAAGTTCATTGCTGTTATAATACTATTATTCCTTTTCTTGAAACCAAAATGTTCTTTTTTCAGTACCCTCTCGTAATTAATATCTTGGAAGAAGATGACTTTTCAGAATATTAAGAAAACCAAAAAATCCTTAAAGCCGTCGATTTCAAGAGTTGTCTTGTCGACATTAGTTTGTATATAATCCGTTTTAGTGTTCAAAATTTTGAACTCCCAAGTTTCGAAAAATTGCGAGTCAATTTGTGGGCTGGATGGGACCATTCTCACCTCTCAGTGTGTACTGAAAGAGCCAAAGTCTGCTATCAATGGTCCAAAATTCCCCATCGTTTTATACATGTTTTATGTTCAAATTTACATGACCCAATAGTCAAGGTTGGCTCATTCTTCCTAACCAACTTTCACCGATTCCTTATCAATAGGAGCGTGCCACATCCGCCACAAATGCGGCCGAAAGAACTATTCCAGTGCCATAAATTTAACCAAATACCGGTGAATAAAAGTTATTAGACGATGAAAATATAAATTTTAATAGTCTTTTTAAAAAATATCGCTTGGATTAGAAGTCTCATTCTCAACTTAAAGACACGCATGTATGGTTTGTTTGTTCCTTCCCCCTGGTAATTTTCTCTATATTTTATATTCATTTATTGGGAATTTTAGTATTCCATGCTTATCAGCTGTCAGATCTGTATTATTTTTTCAATTTGAGTTGACTTTTGATTAGATTTAATACAAATCTGCCGGTTAATAAGCATGGAACACTAATATTTTTAAAAAGAAAAAATATCATAAAAAGTTTATTATTTTATAATCAACAAAATTATATATATATAAAAAATTGTCAATACCACATATGAAACATGACTAAAGTAATTTTCTTCCCTCCAGAGCAAAAAAAGAAAAAAAAAAGAAAAGGGTAATTTTCTTCCCTTGAAGTTTAGCGGTCTTAAGCCTTAAGATCGAAGGCTGAGTGCGGAATTCCATTGAACTAATAACAATAAATACGCATTCTTGTTCTTAATTCTGATCCCTAACTACTTTTAAACCGTCAAGCCACGTACACATATTCATTATTTTATGAATGAATACGACTGATTCAATCGCTCAAGAAAGAATACAAAAATCTCCCAAAATATTTCACATCAAAAAGTTGGACAAAAAAATGGAAAAGAAAAGAAAGAAAAATTACCGTAATGACATTAGGAAAAGAAAATTATTGGACGCGTTTGAAATTCATTCTAAAATAATTTTATTTTTTATATAAAAATAAAAATAAAAACGTTTTTAGTATCAGACAGAAATCATTTTTAAAAATATTTTTGATAGTTTTTTTAAGAGATTATTTACAGAGTGTAAAACCTAATAATGTCTATCTTTTTCTCTCTCTCTGTGCTCGAAAAAAGAAAAAATAAAAATAAATAATAAAAAATAATTAAAACTCATTTTTTATTTTTTTCTTATTTTACACTAAATTAAAAAATTATTTTTATTTTTATTTTTTATTTTTATTGCATCATAATGTTTTTATTTATTTTTTTAAAAAAAATATGAAAAATAAAAACGTGATCATGCCCACTATAATGCACCTGTACGTGGCTAGGTCCTTATGGCGTGTACGGGCCACTTCATAAGCTTGGGGCAATCAATGTCTGCCTCTGCAATTAGAATCAGTCCCCAAATGTGTACACCTTCTCGCACTCCATTGACTATTGCAGAGAAGCAAATAATGAGCACTGCAGAATCGCAATGTTCCTTCACCACTCAGGCTGCTTTCAGCCACTTCCCAAACCTCAGGATACCATTTTCTCTCACTTGTGGGTCCCTTTTAGTTCTCGAAGATTCTCATCAACGGTGATGATGACATGGATTGGCCACCTCCCAGATACATATCATGGAGGGACAAGTTCCTAATTGAAGACAGTGGGTCCCCATGTCGTGTTGTCCGACATGCCGATGAAAGTGTCAACTACCAAACGGTAACTAGTAAAGATGTAACACAGCTGCCAAAATGCTTTCAGCAATTGATAGTGATACTTCACAATTCTTATTTTAAGATTATCGCGAGATTAACATGTTGTGTAATATTAAATATATGAAAAAAGAAATACTCTTTTAGATTACATAAATTTAATTTTTAATACTCTTTTAATTAAATGTATTTAGATTTATAAGTCTTAATTTTTATCCTTTATACTTAATTAATATTTTTTTAGTTAATTAATTATAATAATAAAAGAGTATTAATTAAAAATAAGAGATAAAAATTCATATTTATACACTTTTAGGGGTTGTTCGGTTGTATTTTTGAATTATAGTGATTTGAATGTAGATCTTAAGTTGAATTTGAGTTATAATTTGAGTTGAAGTTATAAATTAAGTTTGTGTTTAGATGTGCACATTTGAGTTATGATTTGAATTGAAAATCTATTTGAGTTTGACTTTGAGTGGGTCAAAACTTAAATTTGTATTTAGATAGTATTTTAATAAAAATTCAATGGTAATGAAAAATTTTTAATAGGGTATATGGGTGGGGTTTTATTCGTCTTTTCGTTGTGAATGCATAGAAAAAAAATCATCTCAATCAGAATTAAAATGAAAAAGTTATGATGTTTTTAAGAATATAAAAAATATTGTTCATTAACTTGAATTTGAGTTTAAGAACTTGAGTTGAAGAGAAAACTTGAACGAACATGAACTTTTAAAGTAAATTAAAATACTATCTAAATACAAATTTAACCTTAAACTCAAGTTCAAACTCAAATTAAAACTCAAATTTTACAAACGAACATGAACTTAAATAAAATTATAACTTGAATTTAAATTTTTTTAAAATTTTACTCTAAAAGAACAAGCTCTTACAAATAAATTTAACACTTTTCTCACGCACTTTTAAAGTAAATTAAGTAAATTTCTCATAGTGGTATGAGTTAAGATTGAGCCCGTCTAAGTAAAAGTAGGTTAGATTCTTTCAATTATGTTGATGGGCTCCCGAATTTTGTAAAATGACGAAAGGAATAGAGATGAAATGATATCAATGAGTTTTTTTTTTTTTTTTTTTCAAAAAATAAAAAAATAAAAATAAAAATAAAAAAAAAACTTACTTAGGATTCACATACACCGAATGTTTATGTATGGGATTATGCACGCTATAATATTCTATTAGTAATTATCAACCACATGATTATCAATCACCTTTCCCTGATTTGCCCCAAAATTGGGGTCTCAGATTCCCCGAGGCAAAGTAAAAAATTATGTGAAGATAGCTTCGCCTTGCTGCTTACACGTGTGACTCGCACGCAGGTTCTTCTTGAAATTTAGCTAAACGACAACCGACCTCCTCAGTCTTCTCCCGCCAGTCCAACTTGTTTGGTTGCGTCTCAGATACTGATGCGTCAGCAGTCCATTAACATGTGTAATGTTCAATATTCCACACCATAATTGCAATTAGGGTGCTTTCAGATTGATTTTTTTGTCATTTAATATCAAATTCTCAAACTAAATTAAAAATATCTTTAGATTTTCTTTACTATCTAAATAAAATCGACTGTCAATTTAACTCGAGCCAAACTAGAAATATCGATTTTTGCAGAACGCTTAATTGTGTTTTGCAATTTATGTGGTTGAAGTTTGTGATGTCGACTTCTAACTGCATTTATAATACAATACAAAATTAACGTAACTGTCAAATTTTGACATTTAAATAGGAAAATATTCTCTAATTTAATTCTATTTTTTATGTTAAAAGTTTAAAATTATTCTATACTTGGTGCTAGACTATATTAAATTTTGATATTTGAGTTGCTGTTAGTTAATGTATTAACTTTCTAATTTAACCATTATGAATTTGACATATCAAATTACTTTAAATTAAAAGTTTACTGTTAAGTTCCAAAATTTAATGATAACGATAAAAATTAGATATAACATTTGATGTAGTACTCAAGCATAAAATATAATAGAAAAAAAGAGAAAAATATACTTTAGAGTATATGATCTGGATTTTTATCCCTTATTTTTAATTAATATTCTTTTTTTGTCAAATAAATATATTAGTTAAAAGGGTAGTAATAAAAAAATAAAAGATAAAATTTCAGACTCATGTAATCTAAAATTATTGGAAACATACCAATTAAAAACAAGTTCATACGTATATTATCACCACATCTATTTACATATATTTCCTTAATTAAAAAGGGAATTTTGCGATTTATCAAGAGCAGCGGTTGGTGTTTACATGACTTTATTGATTTAAAAAATTAGTTACATCTGTTCTTTAGAACAATAAATTTCTCAGCAAAAAATATTAGAGGATAAATTGGATTTCTAATGTTATTTTGGGGAAAAAAATTTATGCAAGCTAACACACGTTATTTATTATATGTGATCGACTTGCAACAGAAAATCTGAAATTTAGGCCTGAGTTCCACATCCACCGGAATATAGATAAGACGTGTGCATGAGAAAATTCAGGTTGTTATCCAAGTGATTTTGGCAATAATTTGTTAAATAACATATAAATTAGTTATACAATTTATATTTTTTTTAGGGGCAAATGAGAATTAGTCATACAATTTATATTTGAGTAGTTCAACATTTATAAATTAATTGTCAAATTATTCGATACACTGTTTCTTTCTTAAGATAAAATTATTCCGCATTTATCAAACAAAATAACAGTGCAAGCATTCCTATAAAATAAAGGCACAAAATTAATACATGTGTATCTACCAAACTCCTTTGCTTGTTTTTTTTTTTGTTTTTTTTTTTGTTTTTTTCCGTTTCTTGTCAAAAAAAGAAAAGAAAATCATTTTATCTTAAATGATGCTATGATCATCAATAACCTCCCACCAGGTATCACTGTAAAGTAAGATAGCATTTCTGTTGGGCACTTTTGCAAATTGTCAATTGGGACCTACTCAAATGGTGTGTTAAAAATGCCATATATGTATCTGAATAAACCAAGCAAAGTGCATAAGTTTCTCTCTCTTCTAAAAGGATAAGAGGATAAAGGTGGATATGCTCAGCACCATTTGAAAATTATGCAAACAATTTTGTAAGAATTCGAGAGTGGGGTAGGATATGCACCTCTTGGCTAGTAACATAGGACCTTTTGTCATGTCAGCTTGAAGGAATGGATAATTGCGTGACATAATCAATGGAAACGACAGCAATTAAGAGATGTTTAGTTTAATATTAATTGGCCGCTCAAGATTATCATTAAGTGCCAACCTTAAAATAGTGCCAGAATAGGAAACTGCTGTGACCACATTGTGCTAAATAAGAAACTGGACTGACGACCCTTTGAGACATTGTCATAATAATTTATTGTTGTATTTCCCATTTTGCCACGTCAGAATGTCATCTTGGCTATGATTTTCTTGATTGATATTCAACATAAATATGATGGGATATGATATGAGCATTATATGCTCCATTATGGCTTGAAGTCATAATAATTTATTGTTGTACTATTTTTTTTGAATTTTATGGACTATTTTAAATATTGTTTGTAAAATAAAGACTACGGAGTAATATATTTTAATATCTATTTTAGTATTTGTACATTTTATTTTATTTTCACGAATTTTTCTTAATTAATTCAGTTTAATTAAATTAAATCTTAATAATTACGGCCTTATCTTTAGAGTCGTGACATTTTGAAATATATGAAGGTGAGAACACTTGGAGATATTTGTTTCTACCATGTTCTAAGATGGTCAGGTACTTCATATTACTTCATATTGGTGGTCAAGTGTAAAGTTCTAGACGAATTTTCTTATGAAAATAGTTGGACCGGAGTTTAATATATCTGTTTGTCTTATTTTTTAACTTCATCATCGTTTCATGTTACCATCATCATCTCCTCCGTATAATTCCAAAATCAGTAGAATAAACTTAGATTCTAAAGGACAAAATTGCATGTTGAATTGTAGAATTGCATTCTCGATACTCTTTCAGAATACTTTGACCAAAATATCATGAAAGATTACATGAGACAGAAAATAAGTTAAGAAAAATGAAACTTTTACGATGGAAACCCTAACTATTTTATCCTCCCATGGCAATCAATACTTTGATTGCTGAATTAGCTTTTTAAGAGTGTGTGAGTAAGGAAGGTTTTGTATCACGCATTATAAATTAATCTAACAGTTAAAATTACAGAGTTAAAAAAAAAGTACATTAAGATTTAACCATATATGAATGTTGTATGTATTAGCACTAATTACATTAACATAATTTAATTAATTAATCAGTCCTGGCCCAGTTCCTCCTAGGTTGGTATTCCACGTCTCAAACCATCTAATTACTTAATTAATTAATCAGTCGTGATTACCTTTACACAACTAATCCATGTGCACAGAGTGAATATAGTACAATCTCTCTCTCTCTCTCTCTTGGGGTGGCGTATTGCTAACCACCATATATAATTGTCTCTCTCTCTCTCTCTTGAGAAATAAAAAGATTAGTTTAGATAACAGTGAGAGATGCTATTTTAGCGGCACTTACTGCTAAATTTATCCCTTTAATCCCGGCGATCTGTAACTTCTCTTATAGTTTCAAGAAACCTGAAAAATTGCATTTCTCCATGTTAAGTGGAATATGGCCATTGACAGGAGGACCACATATATGCTTATCCATCCAGTAACCCGAGCAATATTAAGTGGTGAATATGTCCAAATTCTACCGCAAATTAGATAAATTAACCTAAGTAGAAGATGGATAGATATACACTTACACAGAATATATATACATATATATATATGACAAAAAAAAGTATAAAAATAACATTAAATTTCAATCAGAGATTTTGCAGCTATCCAATCATATCCTGACATCTGTTTCTCGCCCAACTCCCAACCATGACCAATCTCTAATAGTCCTCCTCTAAAATACAGAACAAATTGTGGATCCCATTCCTTGTGTCACTGTTAATTTGTTTCCCATTCCTTGGATCACGACTTTTTTGTAACTGCAAATTCATTTGGGGTGAGCCATGGACCAGCACAGTCTCATAAACTTTACACTATTTAAAATAAAATAAAAAAATTTGTAGCAGCCGTTTTTGGAGAGTAATATTATTATTTTTTTCTTTCTTTTTTTGCCTTTTTCGTTGGATTTATGGTGCGTTACATAAACAACAAGGGGCATTAATTGAAAAAATTTTCATTTCTATCCCCTCCTTTTTTTTTTCTTTGGGAACAGAAAATTCATCATCACTTATATTGACCCGCAAGAGAGTTGAGAAAGAATTCATGCATGCAATTATAGAAAACTATACGTGTGGAATACATTTTCTGCACCCCATTTCTGGATTTTCTCAATCCAAAGTATCTCTAGTTAGTCACCGTGTATGGTGTATTTAGGAATTATGCTTTGCTTTGCCTTCTCTTACGGGAAATAACTAACCCACTTGTGGAGTTCACATTCATAACTCCCGGAGAACACGGTAAAGAAAAAAAGAAAGAGGAAAAAAGCTATATTGTCATGCATATGCATATACACAAACATATAGTAAAAGCAAAAAGAATAAATGAAAGGTAAAGTTACATGTTACTTTTGGTTGATAATAACTCTGATGAGGGAAAAATCATATTGCGTTTAAACTCATTAGAACATAGGACGAGTTTGGTATGTATCCCGAAAAGGACAAAGAGAAAGGGTGTGTTTAGAATTCGTTTGTAAATAATTTTGTTTTTTTGTATGAAAATGTAAATGAAATCGTTTTCAATCTCAAACAAAAATTATTTTTAAAAATGCGTTTAATAATTTTATCAAAAAATTATTTTCAGTATAAAAAAACTCATTAATGTCTCTCTCTCTGCTCAAGGAGAGAGAAAATAAAAAACGATTAAAAATTATTTTTCATTTCTCTCTTATTTTACATTAAATTAAAAAATTATTTTTATTTTTATTTTTTATCTTTAATTGTGTTAAAGATTGTTTTAGAATTATTTTTGTTTTTTCTTTCTCAAAAAACGTAAAAAATTAAAACAAAAGCAATTTTAAACAGGGCAAAACTGTTCCCTTTTTTTTATTGTAAATTTGTGAGTAAAAGAAAATAACTCAAAAATAAAAAAGGCCAATGGCCAGATAATATTTATTTATTCTTCTCCTGATGTACAGTGTAAATAGACAAAGTCAAATTTTGACTTCTCATCCCAATATATATTTGTGTTCTAATTTTAATTTTCTTTTTCTTTTACCAGGGGTATGGGAATCTGAGAACTGATGTAAGCAAACAAAATTCCATTATTTTTTTATTTTCTTTATTTATTTGGTATTTTCACCTTTTAACTACATCATTCTTTGGCAACCGCTTCTATAAATAAGGGGCAAAGCCTACTAGACATAGGCTTGAAGAGGCAACTCGCAAAGCATCTCCAAGCTTAGTCTTTTCCCTCTTCCTCTTCTCCTTTCTAGTACAGAGATTCTTCTCTCTCAATCATCTGAACACCGAACACAATCTTTCTCGTACCCAAGTCCCACAAAACACAAGCATGGTCGGACCCAATTCCCTAGACAAAATCAAGCCCATAACCACCATCAAATTCCTCTGTAGCTACGGCGGCAAAATCCTCCCACGTTATCCCGACGGCAAGCTCCGTTACCTCGGTGGCGAAACCCGCGTCCTCGCCGTTGATCGCTCCATTTCTTTTGCCGGTTAGTTAACGTGTTCCGTTTACTGTCTTTTTTTTCGTCGTTTTGCTTTTGTTGTCGCTTTTGTTGTTACTGTCGTTTATGGACATGGTGTTGTTTGCGTGCGCGTGTAATTACAGAGCTGATGTTGAAGCTCTCTGAACTGTGCGGCGCGTCGGTGAGTCTCCGTTGCCAACTTCCGACGGAGGATCTTGACGCCCTGGTTTCGATCACCTGCGAGGAGGATCTGGTGAATCTCATCGAGGAGTACGATCGGACGGCGTCGCCGCCGTCGGCGCTGAAGATCAGAGCCTTTCTCTCCCCTCCGAAATCGATCAAAAAAATCTCTCCTCCTCCTTCCTCGGCCTCCTCGAGCTCCTCTCACGGCACCGCTCCGATCTCGACTCCGAGGTCTCCGGCGCCGGCGTTCTGCGATCATCACCGGTGCCTCCGCCAGATCGCCCCGCAGATGGCGTTCCAAAAATCCGCCGCAGCCGCCGGAAAGGTCCCGTACTACGCTTACCACGCTAATGGAACTCCCGGCCATATCTATCTCATCCACAACGGCAACCACTGGCAATAACAATAGCCAGAATCCATGGACGAAGGAAAAGACCTAAAAACATTCCCTTCAAATTAAAGCCAAAAAAAAAAAAATACTACAAATAGCGAAAACAATTGGGGCAAAAAAGAGAAGAAAAATTGAAAGAGAAGTTATATAAGAAGAAGTAGAAGAATATATATATGTGATGATGACGATGAATGTAAATTTGGGGCTGTACAAATCGTTGAGAAGGATTGCTTTTTGATCCGTGGCGATTAATGAATATCAGTCCAATTTAGTTTTGTGTTTTGGTGAGTGGCTCTGCACTTTTTTCCGTTGCCTAACAGTTAACTTTTCCGTCATCATTTTCCCTTTCCCGTTCCCAATCCCCACCCACTAAGCCCACTTGCTTTCCCCGGCATTACTCCCGTTCCGTTATCCCCCTTTTTCTCTAGCGTAACAGCAGGTGTCGCCTTTCTTCTCTCACGTTGCCTTGATTGCGTGCCACGTCGTGCCTTTTGTTTATTTATTTATTTATTTTTGTTATCACTTGTAGGCGTAAAAATGTTCTATTTTCATCCTTTCCTCATCGTCTCTGCTCTCTGCGATTTTCCCACGTCACTCGTGCACTCTCTCTTTTTCTCTTCTTCTTTCCTCCTTTCTTTCTTTCCTTTTTGTTTTTTTTTTTCAATAATTTGTGACAATATTTTTACTTTTTACTTTTTTTAATTTCGGAGTTTATTTTATTGCTAATTCTTTAAACATTTTGATTTGCAGGTTAAGGATGGCAGTGTGGATGATTCCAGATAAACGTCGCGGATTGAAGGCCCAACAGCCAACAAGTATAGTTTGTTTCCTTAATCCTTTACCCTTTTATTTTATTTTATTTTATTTTTTGACCTTTTTCTCTTTAAGATAGAATTTAGCAAAACAATTTTACTCTTCAATAGGGAATTTCTTGATTTTTTTTTTCTTTTTGGGTAAGAGAAACTATTCCCTTTTGTTCATTTGGGTTTGATTCGTTCATTGGCCTTCCTTTCTTCCTTCATTAAATTATAAAAATTATCTCCTTTGCAACTTGCAAGTTAGACTTATTCGTTTCAACCATTTTCTTCTTTCCCCTATAGGTAGTTAAATATATATATATATATATATATATAATTGAGGAAATACATGAGACATGTAGTTATTTATTTATTCCAGCTGTAAAGAATAT
This sequence comes from Morus notabilis, assembly GCF_000414095.1. Taxonomy (NCBI): domain Eukaryota; kingdom Viridiplantae; phylum Streptophyta; class Magnoliopsida; order Rosales; family Moraceae; genus Morus; species Morus notabilis. The sequence continues at coordinate 1,070,773 of NW_010362482.1, forward strand.
GTTAAAATTTAAACTCACGAATATCACATCATAATGATACAACGGCTTAAAAGTTGAAAACGAGATATTTAATCATAAAATGCAATGGTTTTGGTCTTATATTTGATTTTTTGTATTTAATGGTACGATATTTTAATGGTTTTGCTAGCTAATGGGCCATGATTGACCGGCGATGCGTCTATGAGGGTCTGTATCTTCTGATCAGATTTGATCGCTGCGAAAGCGGCGGAGAGAAATGGTGGCTTGATGGTTTCATATCAAGATTCAATGAAAACACATAATTCCAAACCTAATGGCAATAAAATTTTATTGTGGGGACCCTTTTGCTTTGAGAACATGGGATATAACCCATAAGTGTGTCCCGTGACAGCTAATGGTTGCCCCCTCCATGAAAGAACTAAATTTAATTGGAAGAACAGACAAAAAAAAAAAAGTTAATAAACAAAATTTTTAGCAAATATATATATATTTTATTGTGGGGACCCTTTTGCTTTGAGAACATGGGATATAACCCATAAGTGTGTCCCGTGACAGCTAATGGTTGCCCCCTCCATGAAAGAACTAAATTTAATTGGAAGAACAGACAAAAAAAAAAAAGTTAATAAACAAAATTTTTAGC